>NW_021850162.1:85319-85677 GCF_003651465.1 Formica exsecta
TACACACAAATATATAAACAATTTCTGCTCATATTTTTTTTTGTAATTAATGATTATAAGTGGAATATTACTCTTATTATGAATGGATACACACACACACACACACTATTGAACAAAACTTTTTTATAATTATAATAGTTCATTCACTTATTCTTCTAGTGTGTGCGATGCCATATCTATTTTACATAAAATTACGAACAAGCGCACATTTATTTGTACACATTTATATTGCTAATTGATACTTCTTACCATATTAGCATAACTCGTGTATATGAAACAAGAAACGTCCAGTGCCAAAGTCAGAATATCATTGTTCTCTTATTTAAAACAAATCTGACAATAATCTGGTATATAATAT
>NW_021850162.1:86404-153566 GCF_003651465.1 Formica exsecta
TATATATATATAAATGATTTGTTCAATGCATTTAGATGTCTCTTTGTCAAGAATGACTGTAAAACCACTAATATAAAACCTTCTAGTTTGTAATAAATAAGTATTATTCTAAATAATATGTGTTATTTTGCCATCATCAATAAATCAAATTATATTGATAAAAACTTATTATTCCCTATACATCATAAGTGAAATAAAGAGCTATCACATATGCACTGCTCAATATTCATATAATTGGTAGGCTATTACTTATACATAGTAGATAATTATATATAAGGAATTTTATTATAACAAAATAAGCAACAGATTTATTTATACAATGATGTGTCTATAGGTACATTATTAGAATATTCTAGAATAACTCGTTGTCCATCGACAATAGTAGAATCTTCAAATAATTTTATTAAAGGTGTATCCATCTCACCGTGTATTAGAGCTCCATTAGAATGATGGAAGAGTTGTAATTTATTCATAATAGTTAGATCAGTATTAGTGGGAACTTTAAGCGTATCTGCCATTGAATCTATACATTTGCCAATCGTCCACTGCATGTTAACAAAGACACCTTTAGATGTGCCTATGTGTTTATTTTTATATGTGAGTGGCAAGTGCACAAGGAAATAACATCTCTCACTCGTTGCTATATTTTTAGGACCAATTGCAGAACCTTTCACACGCATGAGTTGTACCTACAAATAAAGAAAGATACATATAAATTTGTTAACAATACTTCTTAGTATATTAAAAAGTACTTTTTTTTTCAAATATAACATATAATAATAATACCTTATTTGCCATTGCCGTATTCTTGGATTTCCTCAAGCTGTCTGCAATTTGTTGATCTACAACAGCTTTTGCTTCTGCAAATTGTTTCTTGGGTATTTGCCATTTTTTCAGTTTCTGGGTTTTCTCTATTTCAGTCAACTCCAAGCATCCATGATGCCTGTGTGTCAAACAAAAATGCTGTTTACACTTGATGCAGGGCATCTCGATCAATGATGTTTCCTTGCAGAACTCTTTACAGCATAGAAAATTTATTGATTTTCCTACGGGAAGTTTTGCATTTTCCGTTTTTAAACACTCGTGCAACACCATATGAAAGTGTTCTTTACAAAAAGTGGCCTGACAATGTTCGCACACAAATGGCAAAAAATCCAATAATTTACAGTCTTTCACTGAACAGTGTTTGCCAGTCTCTGGGAACTCCATTGTGATGCAGCAAGAAAAGTTATCAAGATATATATATATATATAAAATGTATGATCTATTAATTCTTCAAACACTTGAGCAACAATATTCAATTGTGCAGAGGTGTCGGGGAATGCAGATGATTGTCACTGAGAGAACTCAAAGCTAGATTGTTCCACTTTTGCTCCAATTCCTTCAATGTCATGTGAGAATCTCCGTTATCACTCTCAGGATCTGGCAATTCAGCCACCGGCGTTGAGATGTCGTCGATAGGTAAGCGTTCCTTGCGCCAGCTCTCATCGATTACGTCTATCAGTCTGCCATCTCCACATACCTGACTGTCCATGTCGTTAATCACAGTCAATACATTTAGCTTTAAGAAAAAAATTATCATATTTACAATATTATTTTAATTATATAATAAATCTTAGACTAATATCGTATCAAGAATAATTATGTCCATTATAATATTTTTATTTTTTAATTAAAAAATACATCAAATGTTTCATATGTATAAATATACTTTATATATATAAATATACTTGAGAATTTTTTCGTGGATACAAGTATGAATTGTAATCGTTTTCTAAATAAATCTAAATTTCTAACTAATCGATTTCTAAGTAATCACTAAGCAGTTGTATACTATTTCCGAATACCTACCACCGATCAAAGAACCGTAAAATTAATACAATTGTTTCGTTATATTCGTATAATACAATTTATAGAAAATCTCAAAAATCAGCAAAATTGGTAGAATGATACATTGAAATACTAACTGCCACAAAGTATGTAATAAGTAGTAAAGAAAAATCTTTATCCCGATGCTTATCGCACTACAATCAGAAATTTCTTTGGTCTATCTATTGGAACGAATTACAGGCTTTACAGGTTACAGAACAGGAGATGATTGGCGTTTATCGCATCTTACTACATGCACGCATGTCGCAAGTTCGCATGCGCGAGAGACGGGACATCTCTCGCTCTCATGTGTGCGTATCTAGTGCCATTTTTGGAGCAACGAGAAGGAATGCATGCGATTTCACGAGATCAAGCTAACGAAATCGAGACGATTGCTTTTGCGCGTAAATCGCGCAAATATAATGGCGACGCCGACCAACAGCAGCGGTAATCTCGTCGACGAGTTCGAAGAAGCGTTTCAGGTAAAACATTCGAATTTTAATTTTTATTGCGGTACGTGTGCTTTTCTTGCCATGAAAATCTGTGTTTACAAATTGTACATTTGCGTTATTATTTTTTTGCCGTGAAAAATATCGGGAGACATTCTTGCGTCGATAATTTTTACCAAGTTTTACACATCGAACGTGGAATGTATAAATTAAAAGAATTGTTGCAAAATAACTACTTACACAATTGTCAGTATTCATTAATATGACAGACTGCTTTTAACAAATCACTTGTGTCCGAACCATTGTTATACGTTAAGATTGTATGTTAATATTGTGAAAGTTGTCAGCCACATTTATTAAAGATTGATCATCGATTTTCAGCAATGTTTGAGCATGCTGATAAAGGACGAAGGATTAGTCAGCAATGGGACTGGTGCTTCTGGTGGTTTGACAGTGGATAAAGATGAAGGTCGTGCAGAAATGGAACAAGCTACAATGAGGTTCATAGATCTGGCTAGACAAATGGAGGCTTTCTTCCTACAAAAGAGATTTTTGCTGTCTGCGTTGAAGCCTGAGATGGTAGTCAAGGAAGATATTCAAGAACTGAGAATGGAATTAGCTCGCAAGGAAGAGCTCATAAAGAGACATAATGAGAAAATTGTAGTCTGGCAGAATATGTTGTCGGATTTACAAGGATGGGCACAATCACCCGCTCAAGGTCCAGCACCTAATGGTGAGCTAATTTTAATGCTTTTATTGAAGTAAGACATTCAATAACATTAATATTGATTGATAATAGGATTACCCAGTGGAAATCAAAGTGGGCAAAACCAACAGGCTGGAAGTGGCGGTGGCAATGCTTCGATACAGCAGCAGCAGCAGCAAATGTTGCAGCATCAGCAGCAACTGCAACAGCAATTACAGCAGCAGCAGCATCCACAATTGCAACAACAATTGCAGCATCCGTTGCAACAACAGGTATTTAAGTAATGCTGTGTTATGACCAAAGTTAAAAATCACCTTTGTTCTTCAGGATCAGACAGATCAGGTTGATAAATTTGGTACTTAAAGTATACGCATTTTTGGAATTACATAAAATAAAAGAAAAAACGAAGAACGTTGCCACATAAGATAGGGGAGAGTAAATTGTTACAATTGATAAACATGTTGAATGAAAAAATTAAAGATTCAATTTTCCATAACTTTAATAAGATCCACAAGCTCCCCAATCTTTTGTAACTTTATCGAGAGCGATTTTTTTCGAATAGTCTTATTGCTTCAAATGTAAATTGATTCTTCACATTACCTTGATATTAATATTAGATCTGTTTTTATATTACGCAATTACGCAGTTATACAAAACCAGTGTTTTATCCGCGTAATCATGTTCTTTTGCTATTTTTTTTACTATAGTATATATTTATTGTTGCGTTGTCTTTTTCCTGTTATTCATTGCATTTGGTCATAGATGAGTGATTGCATGCACATGCTCGTGTCTATGCGCGAGGATGTGTATTTGCAAAATTATATATCTGAGAATTATAGATTATTAAGTAAATTTGATAATTCTAAAATACTCATTAGAAAGCTAGAAAATGTCTTGCTGTTTTTTTCAAACAGTAGTTGCTAAAGAGGAGATTAGATAAATAGGGTCCCATCGGATAAGGGATAATAACTATAATAATGCGTATATCAGTGCCTTATAAAAATCCTATCCATAGAGACCTAGAAATGTATAAAGGAAAACAGATTAAAGTGCTTTTATGATTAACTGCGATATAGAAGTGTATACAAAAATCTGAATTTTATTTATGAGGAAAGTATTAAAGGATTAACTGTACATGTAAAAAACTGTTGTAAGATGGTGCCAAAACAATGAAGACGAAAATATGTACAAATATTTAACCAAAAAGTAAAAAAAAAAAAAAAAAAAGAAGAAAGTGTAATAAATCTAATGGCAATAATAAAGCTTAGGAATATTCATAGTTAGTATATATATGTTTCACATATTAACACAAAAACCTATTAGTAATTATCTATACTGCACATTTTCGAAAAGACTAACTCGTGTGTATAAGTTCAAATATATATGGTGAGAGAAATGACATTTTTAAATATTTGATATGATTTCATATATAAGAAAGATCATATTTATATATATATAAAGATATAACAAAATGACGTAATATAGACGTTTTATCTCTCTTTTATCTTATTTTTTTATATCTTTTTTTATGGGTGAGACATAATTCTTCGCATATCTTTGTATTCGTAAAGAAATATATATAAGATACTCACATTCTTCTGCATGTAGATATTGTATGCATGAACATCATGTATTGTTAAACAAATTGAATTTTTCGACTACGAAAATCAGTGGTAAAGTATAAATTACTTGTAAATCAGAATAACTATTCAAGTTCCTTCTGCAAATTTCGCGAGACCCGCAAATAAAGAGATATATTTCTTTATATATTTAGATAAATGTGTATAGTGATAGAGAGTATTTATATATAAATCTAAGTTTGCAAAAATATATATAAATTCTTAGTGAAGCATTAGCTGTTGCAATCTGAGAAATATCGTTTCACTTATGTTGTTTTCACTTGCAAATAGAGATGTTGCGGCAGAATAAATATCTCTGTTCATCGCAAACAAACAACCATTGTGCTTTCTTTCATTGCCCTTGCCTATTCTTATCGTCATTCCTGACAAATCCGACGGATTTCTCTCGTTATTCGCGTGTGTCCCATTTCTCTAAACGTATGCATGCTACGTGTAGAATCTATATTTTTGGATAACTATTTCTCGCGTTGTAACGACAAAGTAACGTGAAGTAGTATTATTTTTCTTTAATATCACAGCAAGAACAGAGATAGATGTTAAATGTAAGCTTAAGTAAGCTCGTTATATCGCTGTGCTGTATATCTTTCCGCTGCATTCCTGGTGTTGTGTCACATACATATATTATGGGGGAAACATATCCTTCTCACAGGCACTCCCTGTTACAGTACATCCTCACTTGGTGTGACTTTGCAGGTGCAGCAGGGCTCCGGTGGCCCGCCGACATCAGGCCTTCAAGGAGTCGGCGTGCCAGTCAGTCAGCAGGGCATGTTCATGGCGCAAGGAGTAGCCGGTGGCAGGACCGCCGGGTTCCCGGTCGGCGGTATGGGCAATAGCGCTCTGCAGGGGCCTCTGGCCTTCCTGGAAAAGACAACGAGCAACATAGGGATGCCAGAGAGGCGGAGTTGACGCGGAAGGGGGAGGGGCCGGGGCCGGGGTCGTGGAAGAGGCCGAGGTAGAGGAAGAGGCGGCGGCGGTGGCAGTGGTCTACCGCCGCCACCACCGCTTCTCGATCCCTCAGACCCATCGTCCTATGCTGCTGCTGCCGCAGTCGCAGCCGCTGCGGCAGCGCCCCTTCCCTCTCCGCAACAGCAGCCTCCTCCGCCTTGCACGTAAACATTTAATATGCGTGGCGCTTTCATTTCTTCTTTTGAAAGAAAAACAGACTATATACTTCTTGTAGCTCCGAAGTGTCCAATATACTTGGTTGTTATGTGGGATTTGTGTTTGAACTTGCAGACTTAAATATGTTGTGTCAAGTGATGCTGATGGTGACCTTTGAAATGCAGTGATACATATTACAATTACATTGGAATGGAGACGGACACGATTAATATGTACAAATGTAATGTTTACGACAATTTATGAGCTTATTGAGGTCTCAATGGCAAACGCAGCGTTTTGATAGTGCCAGTTTTATTGTGATTCAGTATAAACATCGCATTTCTCGTGAAACTATTCCATATGCGAGGGATGGACATTTTTTTAATTCTTTGTACTAGTCCCGAAAATTTTAAGACGGGAGCGAGAGCTTACGCGGAACGCGTAAAATTGCGATTTAGAATAAGAAATGATAGATACTTTGTAATTATAAGTTGAAATGGCAATGAAACAATTGTACATAATGAAATTGTGTGACATGAGTAATGTGATATTTTTACTCTCGTACATAAGAATATCTCTTCCTATTTCTTTATACCACACATTCTAGTTTATGATATTATTTCTTCAAGATTGTGTGTTAACATTTTTATAATAAAAATATGCGTTTATCGCTTTTGCAGTGCCTTTGAACAATTATCAAATGTACTGTTTGTGCGATATCAGTGAAATTATTTAATGTAATGTAAACTAGAATGCATGTCGATTATGCTAGATTAGTATAAGCATCTGTGTCCTGGAATATCTGCACACCATTTCAAAATTTATTTATTTTTGTATAAATTCTTCAAATTCTTTAAAATTTAATTCTATTCCATATTTATTACTAATGTGCACTTTTGTGTATCGTATGTGGATACATTCGTTACACATGTGAAACAGAATTTTGATTTAAGATTCAATCAAGATTTTAAGGTAAAATTTTAAATGTTTTATTATGATGACGATCTTTATGTTATGGAATTATTTTTTTATGATTATACAATGTTATGCCTTCTTTGCCATTAAAATATTTTTTATGATGTATACTATACATATACATTATACATATAATATCGTGTTTTATCATAAAATTATAAGTTTAGGCAATGATACTTAGCAGAACAATCAAATTTGCATGTAGAAGAAAGATATGCATTGTAACAATTATTCTAGAATATATATCAGATTTATCATTTTTTTATTTTACATATATATGTTTATATATATAGTTAGGCTCTAAAGACATATGTAGCAGTCGCAAGTATTGTATAAAGCGGAAAATGTAAGATAATTTTATGTGCACTTTTTATCCAATACAACACAAAAAATATTTTCTAATATAAGAAAATTATTGATTTCATGTTAATAATAAAATAGATGAATGCAATCGTTTATTTCTCATATTAATAGACCATTTTATATATACTTTTCACATGTCTCTTATATAAACCTAGGACACAGGATGCTTATATTTTTTTTTGAGATTCAATATATAAAACACAATGTATGTAATTTTCATCCTGTACAATACTATATTGTATGCACTGTAATATACATAGAATTGATACGAATATTAAAGCACGCATTCTTACTTTTACTATTCTAATTAATTAAAGATCCTGATTGTAATAAGAAAAGAGCTCGGTTTTACACACACAGGTATTTTGTACAAAATTGTAAAAGAGTTTTGTATAAAACTTATTTTCAAATCTATTACATAATAATG
Organism: Formica exsecta; assembly: GCF_003651465.1. Taxonomy (NCBI): domain Eukaryota; kingdom Metazoa; phylum Arthropoda; class Insecta; order Hymenoptera; family Formicidae; genus Formica; species Formica exsecta. The sequence continues at coordinate 93,935 of NW_021850162.1, forward strand.
ATAGTTTGCTTTTTTACAATCAAATGTATAGCCGCATATATAAAATAGAATTATCAGTTTGATCAATTTGTAACAAAAATTGTATCTCTTTTATACAGGGGAATAGTGTCTAATAGGGGAAGACTTTTTACTTTTTAAGACAGTTCTTTGAAAAATAAAGATTAACTACTGTAGATTTAAAAAAAGGTTTGAGATAGGTTATACTGATAGAAATAATTCAATAATAGAATTTTTTTAAATATTCCTATATGTGTCACTATTTTATTCACATTTGTCTTTTTTGTTGCTGAAACAGCAATTTTGCAAGAAAAATTAAACTAAATGTATTGTGTTCAATGTGATACTGCAAGCAATGAATGAATTTTAATATTAGACAATTTTATAAAAGAAGTAAAAAATTTTATTTAAAAAATATAAAATTTTTTCTTTGTCAAAAATATTATTATATAATTAAATTTCATGGAACAGGATGAGTCTGGAGTTATTTAACTTTGATAAAGATTATTGATAATGATTTGTGAAGATTGTTGCAATAAGATGAACAATTTTTATTTTAATATTGTAAAGTATTCTATTTCCAAGTATTCTTTCATTATATGTATACATTACTTTTGTTTGCAGGTTATGTATTTTATACATATAAGTGGTAACTTTTTAAAGAGATATAGGCAGTGCCTAATATGGTGAGGTCATAAAAAGGTCATAAAAAGTTGATATATTACCTTATTTTCAATTATCTTACCACATAATGCATTCAAAGACATCAAAGATAAAATCTGTATAAACTGCACTTGTGTGAACCTTGAATTATAGATATATACTGAATATATATGTATATTCAATACTGAACAGTAATTAAATATGTATATTCTCTAAATATACATTATCTCTATACCAGTGGTAACATATTTCCATAACATGCAAACATCACAATCTTAAGCAGAATTCTCAAACTTCAAGTTTTGCATTACTCAATGTGGGCGATACAATAAATGTAATTTCAAACTTACGTTAGATGTGTTACTAGCCTGTAGCACCCAGCCTGTGTTATCTTTGATCTTGATAAATTCTTGTAGTACGGACTCAATTGACGAGCTTGTTAATTACCTAGCAAAATACTATAAAAATACTGCTACTGGCCTGTGGTGAAAGTTATTTATGCATTTTATCACTATGTTATCATTTGAAGCCGGATAGACCGCATCAATATAATCCTCTCCATATTAGGCGCAATTCAATATTATATATCTATCTATATATGCGCACACACACACACACATACATATACATATATAATATTGTATCTCGTATATACATAACCTTCTATGTGTAAACTTTTATGTATATGTATATAAAATTATACAAGAGAACCCGCCTGAGAGATGTACGAATTGCGTAAAATAATTCGCTGCAAACTCCGTTTAACGCGATTTCTACAATGTTTGTAGAAATTGTATTAGCGTACGTGTAGGACGCCCAGTCATCCCGGCAGGAATATACGGTAATTCGTCGTGGGCGGGACCCATGACACCGGCTATGTCCAAATGCATCCATGGTGTATTCTTGGCGACAAACTCTCTCAAGAAAGCAGCAGCGGTACAAGAGCCACCACCCTTACACTTTGCGATATTATTTATGTCGGCACCCTTGACTTTTTCTGAAAATTATAGGTTTTATCGGTGTCAAGTGTTTTAAATAAATGACAGATAATAAGGACATTATATTCGAGTTTTCTCTATCGATAGTTACAAGTAAAGACGGTAATATTGCTGGATATACACGTATAAATTGGATATATAAAAAAAGTATATCCAAATTTCTAAAATAAGGAATAATTATTTTACTGAAGAGTAATTTTTACTTACTCGTTACTTCGTCAGTAAAATGCTGCCACAGAGGGAATCTCCATACTCGATCGCCGCTTATCGTGCCAGCATTTCTCAGAGTTTCATAGAGATTACCGTCATTGGTGAATACTCCTGTCGCGGAGTTGGACAGGGCGATTCTCATGGCACCGGTCAACGTAGCAATATCCAAAATAAATCTATTTGAATCAAAGATCTATCAGTCTACTACGATAATATATATAATAGACAATAAATAAAAATCTATTAAGAATACACATTATTAAAGATATTTTATAAAGTATAAGAATCTTCAATTGGGCATATTATTAAAATTCAAAAATTGTATAGTTTATAGAAGAATTTTATCAGTTCCACATGTAATTACGCTCAACATAATTTGTCATCATGTCATGTTGTAAAAACGATTCGGAGCTACTTACGTCGGATTAAACTCCTGAGCGTAGCACAACGCGTCGGCGAGAATCAGCCTGCCCTCCGCGTCAGTATTGTCTACGATAATGGTCTTGCCATTCATCGCCCGTATCAGATCTCCCGGCTTCGTGGCGTGTCCAGATGGTAAATTCTCCGTGAGTGGAATTAGTCCGACGATATTTTTCTTCAATTTCAGCTCCGCCGCAGCTCGAATGGTAGCGGCTACGCAAGCAGCGCCGCTCATATCAGCGCGCATTTCGTCCATTTCCGATGGTGGCTGCAATCATGATAATTGCTCTCCCTTAAGATTTTTCTTCTTTTTATATCATAAAAAAAAGTAACACGATTTACCTTAAGGCTGATGCCACCGGCGTCAAAGGTGACTCCTTTGCCGACAAATGTCACCGGGGACTCACTCGGGTTCTCAGCGCCTTTGTAATTGATCTCTAGGAATTTAGGTGGTTCGCAACTACCACGGGCCACGCTAAGGAATGAGCCCATCTTCTTCTGTTCGGCCCAGCTCTTGTCACGCACTTGAACATCGACCCCGAGATTCGTTAGAATCTCGGAGACCCGTTGCGAGAATATTGTGGGCGTCATCAGATTCGCGGGTGTATCCGCGAGTTCGCGAGCCCAATTCTGTGCCTGAGCCTTGATAATACCCACTCGCCATTCCGCCCTAAAAAAATCATTACGTTAGAAAAATATGTTTATAGTCTCATGCAATAGAAAATCTAAATTTTTGGATGGTGAGGATAAAGAAACTCACTCTCCTTCTTCTCCGTAAAGAGAGATCTTTGGTAACTTCTTCTTCTTCTCCTCATTTTTATATCCTTGATAAAGCCACGTAGATAAACCGGCTCCCTCGGCGGCGGCTTCCGCATCTCCTAGTGTTTCCAGGTTGATGTCCATTATCTCGACATCGTCCAAAGCACGGCATCCCGCTAAAATAATATAATACTTTATAAAATTCCTAATAATAAAACAGAGTATCAAGAAAATGAATAATGTTTTTATTTCAAATGTAAAATAAAACAATTATCTTTTTAATAATTTTTGTTTAAAATTTGCCTAGAAAAATAAAATATATGAGCGATTTAAATATAAATGGTTCAATATATTAAAATCAATTATAATCATGCCATAATCTCATAATGTATAAAAAGAGTAAAAGAGAGAATATATGATTATCTTTTATGAATATATATAACTATCTCAAAATATTAGAAAATATCAAAACTCTTCTAGTCTAGTGTATTATATAACCATATTTAAATTTTATATATAACATATATACAGTATGTATATAATACATTAAAATGTTAATTTCAAAGTACAATTTAAAAATTTAAGATATCTGAATAGATTGTAATAATTCTTTTTTTTTTACTTAGTATATTGAATAATAAGAATTACCTGCTGCAGCAACACGTACACTTTCCTTTCCTTCATGAATCTCTTCAAGTTTGTTAATACCAAGACCTTGTTTTCCCAGACTAACTACCGCGACTCCACTGTAATCTGTTTCATCCAAACCCCAAAACACTCTAGCATGACCCTTAGGAATCTTTGGTCCCGCTCTGTAGCGTAAACATTCGTTTGAAGTTAGTCAAAACATCTCATCACAATAATATATTTTTTTAATAAGGAAAAATATGCGATAGTAATATACTTAGAAGACAGAGATTCAGACACAAATTCGTAAATTTATTAATTACAATAGAATCTAGGCATTTTTTTGACATTTATTTCATATACGATATAATGATTTGCAATTTTAAAATACACTCTAAAAATATACTATTCTTTATTCTAGAATATTTTTCTTCATCCAGTTATACATTATACACTGGTACATTTACAATTATTCTCTTCCGAGGATTATAGCTATACATAAATTCACAACTGTTGCTTTGTGATCAGCATCAATACATTTCGAGATTATAGATAACTATTTCACATTCAGTTCTCACTAACAAGTTGAATTTGCGAGCAATCTATTTAGCGGCTTAAGATATAATACATCATAAAATTTTTGTGTTAGCAAATATTAGTTTTTTTTTATATACAATAATGTTATAAGCAATAATATGACTTTGTCATGGGGTTTAGTTGGCATAGTTGTACAATGAATCAAATTAAAAATAGATTTAAGAGCTTTTTATTAATAAGCAAAAACTAATGGACGTCTCATTAATACTCTTATAATTGAAACTTAAATAGTAATTTTATATTAAAAAAAGATATATTCCTTATTCTATCATGTTTAAATTTCAAAATGTTACACAAAAAAGTGATATGTGTTTTAAACAATTTAAAATATATTAATTGTTTGCCCTTTGTACATTTTGGCACTTTAGGATTGCCTTTTACAACAATATTCATAATCTTTAGAACAATAATTTGTTATTTAATTTTGTTTTTCATTATTCCCATTAGACATATAACACAACAAAAGTTCTAATGTAGAGTTATATAGAAAGAAATAATAATATTATAATCATATAAAACTTTTCATATGCAGTAAAAGAAATATTTTTCCGAGAATCACAAACACCGGAACATTTCAACAGAAACATGCGTTCTCTATATGTGTACGATTATCGTCAAAAATATGAGACGTTGATTACATCTTATCACACGTTTCTGTTTACAAAATCATGCTATCATGATACTAACAAGTCGCTTTAAGCTGAAGATTCTATTACACTAACTGGTTACAAAAAAAATTTTCCAAAACTTTTGACTTTTCTACATACTGTGACAGCTAAAATACCGATATTTTTATACTCGAAATATTGATATTGCAATTGTTAATAGTTCTAAAAAAAATACAGGTACGATTTGTATATATATACGATTACTAGTCAAAATATCATTATATATATATCAATTTTGACGGTTTTCCTTTCTAACGTTTTAACTTTTATCAATTTTTAAAAAACTTAAATAACTGTATTTTAAATTTATTTGGCAGATTTTGTAAAACAAAATTGTGGGATGTGTTCTATTAAACATATGTATCAATTTTTAACGATTGATGCACGTGATTGAAATACTCGCCATTCTAAATTCACAAGAAACATTATTCAACAAAAATACTTTGGAATATATACATACATTGCTCTAAATTTTTGTAGATTTAAACCTCATTTTTAGCAGTATTGCGCTTATTTTAATGAACCTCACTCTCATGTTGCGATCATGTCTAAAATATATATATGTATCCGCATAAAATACAGTTTAACAAGCGTGCAACTATGATATTCCCGGCGAATATTAAGTATCAGTAACTTAATATAAAATTATAAAAGATGTATAATCACTTTAATTTTGTAAATGATCGTATGTGTGCACAAACATGTCACATAACATGTGTGTTATAACATGTTATAACATTGCAAAACTTTTATCATTAAGATTCAGTCTGTACAAATTTATAGAATTATATATACCTAAAATTATACCGATGGGAAAATAGAGTAAGATATATACGAAAACGCGTAATAATTAATAATATTAATTTCCCTAATTTTACACACAATGTACAATCCAGAGAAAATACTTGTGCTCTCCTCGGTAATATTGAGCATGGATCAATTAGAGATTACTATTTTTCGTAAATTATTTATTCGCCGATAATGCACGTTCAATACGAATATTAATATTCGATTTAAATTCCGTTATGTTAAAAATTTTCTCTACACGTCGTGTTATGATAAATTATATATTATGCTATTTAGAATAATTCCGTCATTTCTCGTTGTTATTCACACGCTATTCATTCAATTTACTTAATTATTCTCTGTTCAATTAATTTTAATTGTTTTTAAACCAACTCTAATATTTTGATAATTCCTTGAGAGTTAGCGGCTACCACGACATTGGACATCTGTCTCCAACATACCGCGGACACAAACTCATTTAGATCTTCCTCTCTTCTATCTTGCAGTTCCAGTATGCTTCGAACGGCATCGAATTTGTAAGAAAACAATTGTTTCGTTAGTCCTTTATAGTACACGTATAACGCGTTATTTTCCGACCCGCAGGCGACGTAATCGCCATCAGTAGCGAGTCCGACAAAATTTTTCTCGTTTACATGTCCCACGAACGATCGTAGACAAAGCGGATTATTTATATTCCACATTTTCAACTGAGAATCCGTACTAGCAGAGACAATCTCCTCCTTGTTGATAAACTTAACGTACGAAACGGCCTTACGATGGCCCTTGAATATGCATAACGCCTCCTTCATGTTACGCAAATCGTAATAATGTACGCAATGATCTGCGGAACCAAATGCCAGATGACAAGAACTGCGTGGATTAAACTTCACGCAACATACGTTCGCCTTGGCCTCCAACGACGCCACGGAATAATCGGTATTCAACGCCCATAATTTGACCCGGGCGTCGTCGGAGCCAGATGCGATCAATCGCGTGTCCACGTCGTTGAAATCGACGGACCAGCATCTCTTTTCGTGTTCTTGAAACGCCTTGGTTCTCTGACCGGTCGTCGCGTCCCATACTGTCACGGTACCCTCGTAGTCTGATGAGGCAAGCATACCCTTGTGGAAAGAATTCCACGAGACGCACGAGATTTTCGAACTGGAGACCATCTCAACGCAAGGATAATGAATGTCAACGGTGTCACGTATAACGGCACCGTAATCGAATACCTTTATCCGTTTCGTTACACCGGCGATCGCAAAGAACTCGTTGTCCTTATCGAACTCGATGCTGGAAACGATTGTGGAATTGTTGAAGAGATCCGATGAGTAATTGAGAGTCGCCAATGGACGCAGGGAATTATATCTTGAGAACTTGACTAGATTCTCACGAAAAACGTCTAGACCGGAACTTGTGCTATGTGCTCCGCCGTGTTGCTGCGTTTCGCTCTGTGATTGCGATTTTTGTCCAAGCAGTAGCTCCTTGCCACGGGAATCAAAATAACATTGAACAAAGTCATCGAAATGAGCGTGCAGTCTCTTCCTACGTATAGCTAGGGTTGATCCACTGGGCTGACTGACGTTTGGATTAATCAAACTATCAGTGCCGCTGATCACCTTGTCGCTAGGTTTCACCATATTCGAGTCTATTATATCTATAAGGCCGAGCATTTCCCGTCTAATGGCCGAAACTTGCGCCGTGTCATTCTCGCTCGCCTTTTTGACATCTTCCACCCGTGGACACTTGCTCTGAACGTCCTTTAGAATATTCTCAACTTCTTCCATATCCTTCTTGATCAACACCACTTCCTTTTGCAATTGATTCCTTTGTTCTTCCTTCTGTTGCAACAGATGCTTTAGGAATTCATGCAGAAGTTTGTTTTGCGCTGTACAAGTCTCTGCTTCGAGTAAATGCTTTCGTTGAGTCAGCACCTCTAACATTACATTTACATCAGGTAGAGTGAGATTGGCGCTCTCTGCTGCAACGATGCTTCTTAATCCATCGGACGCGGGTACCGACGAATCGTTACCGATCATTCTGTGTCTACCATTCTCCGTGTAAGAGCCTAACTGCGCTAGGCCCTTAGTTCTTGTCTTATATTTGGAAACTAGCTCGTCCAACAGAAAGTTCGGGAAGATGTCCTGTTCGTTTAATGTAAAACTGCATTTTGGGCAACGATCCTTAATCTCTAAACACTTTACGATACAATGGTGACAAAACGTATGTCCGCAACGCGTGATATACGCCGTGTCGATAAGATCGAAGCAAATTGGACACATGTAATCGTTACTCTTATCTTCTAATATCCCGGTCATCCTTTGTAACACATTCGTAGGTTGATGAAGCTTATTAATTTTACTGCTACTGTCGCCTAATCCACCACAACTGCTCCCTGCGCTGCTATCGTTTCCCATATTACTGTTGCCAGGAGTCGACATTACTACTATTACTATATTCAATTTCTGATTCAGTCTTTAAGCAGCAAAGATTAATTAACTGAAGGGTTAACAGCTTAAAATCTCCCTAAGTGGGCATTCGATTTATCTGACATCGCGTCGAAAAGAATATGTCATAAATCAGGCAGTATTATTCTCTAGTTATATTTTCATTTATAAAGCGCAGCATATGTCTAGGAAATCCTTGTGCGGAGCAAGTTGCGCTTCATATCATATGTATAATATCGTCTCTCAGTCTAGTCACTCCTGAAACAATGAAAATAATGCCAGTGAGCTCGTGGAGTACAAAACTCTTGTTTAAAAATTCAAAATTTTCAATAACAAAAAATACTTTATGTAAGAATTTTAAGATAACAAAGGGAAAGCACTTTTGAATGTCAGAAAAAAGCTCAGGCAGCATTATATAACAATTGTTTCAGGCTGGAAATATGAATAAAATATTTAAACATATTGTTATGTGTTGTATGGTTAAACAAAAGTGAAAGAACAATTTGGCAAAATGCAATGGTGTACAGAAACTGTCTTGTATAGTTCATAGTTCTGTATCTTAATGTGTAACATTTATTGAATAAAGTATGTGGAGAGAATATCCATATATATATATATATGTATGTATATGAGGGAACGTAAGTCACAACCCTTCGTCGAAAGAAGAAAGGGGTCAATATGGAAAAAGTGAAAAACATACTTCAATATCGAGTAAACATACGTGTCCAAGTGGTCAAGATAGTCTCGCAAGTATATTCTACAACAGCGCACAAGGGGTACAGCCTTGTTAGATAAGAACGATACTATATATAACATAGACGTATTGCGGTGTGATACCATCTCTAAAATCGCGCGGATGCACAAAAGATAACCAGCAGTAATAAGTAATAATGACATATTGAGACTTACAGCAAGATGTTCTGCAGCAGCTTTCCGTTAACTAATTCATTGTATTTGGCGGCAGTAGGAGTAAACACGACGTTGCTCTCGCTCTCTGTTTCGTACACACCGAGCACCAATCCCTTCTGTAAAAAAAAAGAAATATGCTAATTGTGTCGAGGAAATGGACGATAAGTTATTCTCGATTATCTGCGTTTCTTATTCGATCAACGAACAAGTACGTTAATAAATTTCAAATTTGGGGCCATAAACACTAACGTTCAATTGTTGACACTGTTATTCGCGAAGAAGAAAAAAAGAAAAAATAATTTGCATTTATGTTCGAAATATTTCGAACGCGCATACAACGACAGATTGTATCGGATGCATTCGTCGCACGGACAATTTTCCAAAACCCGACGAAAATTCCGCGTTTCTTCATCTCGAGAGCCAAACGCGCTTCATTGACGGCAAAAAACAACGGCGAGTAAGATTTTACGTAATTACCTTCATGGTCGATACGTTGGCAAAGAAACGCAAGAGTGAATTTCTGCGCGGTGATACCTTAGCCCTGATAAAAGACAATGCCATAATTCGTTCCCGAGAGCATTAGGTGTGATATATATATATATATACCACGCAGGTAGAATGAAGAACGGCGACTCTACATTAAATTTGATTTCGATCGTTGCGCCACGCGTGGTCAATCGCGCGAACTACGAATGCAAGTAATTATCGTTTTTTTTTCTTACCGATAAAGCCAGGATTCTTTGAGCGCATGTGACACAATCGTAAGTATATAATTTTTCTATAATCATATATAAAAATGCATAGTTCTCTCTTTCTTCATTCAGTAATAATTTGATTTAATCCACTCCATTTAGATTTTAATAAAAATATATTTATTTGAGAGAGATGATGTGTATCTAAGTTAATTGTATTTTTTGCATACAGAAACTCGTCATTCACATTCAACACGTTTTTGATGAATGTTTCATCAAAATTGATGAACGGTCCAATGGTCCAACCTTACGTCGCCAATGAAATGGTGTGCTTTTCGCAACGTGGGCCCAAACGTGCCTTTCATTTCGGGAGCTGCTAGAAATCTCGCATCTCGGTCGATCGACGTCGCATGAGTGGGATAAAGTGGAGTCAGTTGTGAAAACGGTAGAAGGGGGACTGTGGTCGCGATAGAATGTTGGGGGCCCCGTAAGTGTGTCGAGGGCTTGTCATGTGTCAAATTTTTCGCCCCGCATCCGAAACGCGATCACGTACTATAACGTTCTTCGGCGATCGCGCGTGCGATTCAAAGAATTCCGGAACACGCACGACAATCGGATAGATTGTCCCCGGTCTTTCGTGGCCCATCGGTCCCCCCCGCGAGAGCGAAAACACGATTCCCGCAGCTGCTTCGAGAATTGGAATGCGGGATCAACATGGAGGTGGCGGATAGATCGATATTGCTCGGTGATGTCACGCGCGGTCGCTGACTCTCCCTGTCCGGCATCCTGTTGTGAGTAAAATTCTCACGTAGAGATAACTATGGCACGAAAAATATCGATAAAGCCTCAAGTCATAATTCGTACGCATATATATCGGTGGTCGCGTTAAAAAATTTGAGATTTATAGTGGCGAATTTTTTTCAAAAGTAATACTGCTTCTCGTTGAGGTATGCGCGACTAACAGTCATCAATGAAGCAATAAATCTTTGGGAAAAGTATGGAATATATGCATTACATATTTATCTTCATAAATTCATAAGTCTCTATCTGTGAATAAATTAATTAATGCCGTAACATATGTCATAATTGATATAAGCTATCATCAATGAGCTAAAACTAAATTTTTTTATGAATTTTTTTTTTTTTTTTTTTTTTATATAAATTTAAGCATCTTTTGTAAGTTGTAATCTATGTTTACCAATCTTAAATACTCTGATAATTAAATGTTAAATCAAAATCTTTTCTCTCTTCTATGCAGATATACATATTTATGAAGTAAATTTATCAAGTATATACTTTTTAAATATAATTTCATCATATTAAACATCATATTAAACATATTCACATTTAATATTATCCAATGATTGATTACGTTATCTTAATAAAAAAAAATCTTAATTTTAAATATTTTCCAAATAATCTAAACAATTATATGTATGTATATACTTGTAGGATGCTAAGTGTAATTGTATTGAAATGAACTTAAAATTGTAGAACGGAGCATGGAATGGACGGATCATGCCCACTCCTCTTTCCCAGCTTCAGAGAGCAGAGTGGCTCTGAGCGGGGAGGAGGCTACTCATCGCAGAAGGTCGGCGTATACCGTCCGAGTTCGGATGCCATCGACTTGGGTTATCACACCCTCGACAACAATGCTTGCCGCACCACATCGTCATCGTCCTCGTCGACTCCGGTGGTATCGAGCGTGCCCGCCCGTCAACAACAACAACAGCAGCCATCACAACCCAAACACCTGATACATCATTCCGTAGTTAGCGACTTTTGCCAGCTTGATGATAATCTGCTGCTGAAGATTTTCAGCTGGCTTGATACCCGTGATCGCTGCGCTTTGGCGCAGACATGTCGACGTCTTTGGGAGATCGCGTGGCATCCGACGCTCTGGCGGGAGGTCGAGGTGTGTTATCCGCAAAACGCTACTATGGCACTGAACGCGCTAACGCGTCGCGGCTGTCACACCTGTATCCGTCGTTTGGTCCTGGAAGGCGCCACAGGTTTGGCTGGCATCTTCATCCAATTACCATATCTCAATTTAACTTCCCTGGTGTTGCGACACTCGCGACGCGTCACCGATGCCAACGTCACCACCGTACTGGACAGTTGCACCCATCTTAGGGAGCTCGATCTGACCGGTTGTTCCAATGTTACACGAGCCTGTGGTCGTACGACCACCTTGCAACTGCAGTCGCTCGACCTCAGCGATTGCCACGGTATCGAGGACTCTGGTCTGGTGCTGAGTTTGTCGCGCATGCCGCATCTCGGATGTCTTTATCTACGTAGATGCACCCGCATCACCGATGCCAGTCTGGTAGCCATCGCTTCTTACTGCGGCAGTTTGCGCCAGCTGTCAGTGTCGGACTGCGTGAAGGTGACAGATTTTGGAGTGCGCGAACTGGCGGCACGTCTGGGCCCGTCGCTCCGTTACTTTTCTGTGGGCAAATGCGACCGCGTGTCCGATGCTGGTTTGCTAGTCGTTGCCCGTCACTGCTATAAGCTGCGTTATTTGAATGCTCGCGGTTGCGAGGCGCTCAGTGACAGTGCGACCATCGCCTTGGCACGCGGTTGTCCGCGTATGCGTGCCCTAGACATCGGTAAATGCGACATCGGCGACGCGACTCTCGAAGCACTCTCCACCGGATGTCCCAATCTGAAGAAACTGTCCCTGTGCGGGTGTGAGAGAGTCACAGATGCTGGTCTCGAGGCGCTGGCTTATTATGTGCGTGGTCTGCGACAGCTCAACATTGGCGAGTGCCCCATGGTTACGTGGATCGGCTACCGAGCGGTCAAACGTTATTGTCGACGTTGCATCATTGAGCATACTAACCCTGGGTTCTCCAGTTGATCTAACCCAGCTTTTATAGTGTCGCCTTATATCGAAGTAGTGGTGTAAAGAGGAATTCTCGAGAGAATGTTCTGAAAAAGAGAATATTCTTGGAGAATTATATGGATAAAAGAGCAGAGATATATTCTGAGAGAATATCAAAAATAAGAATATATATTGAGAATATTTTGTAAGAATATTTCTTACAAAAATATCAAAATATCTGAGAATATACTAAGAATAGCATCTAAAAATGAGGACATTCTCAGAATATTCAATCATCTCGCATCACCAGTTCCAAGTGCCAGAGTGTAATATAAGAGAAGTTTATAGAAAATTGTAATCCAATTTTTTAAATTCAAGTTTATGCGACAATAAATGTTATATCTTTTGATACTATATTATAATAAGAAAAGAATGTAGGAATTGTCAATTTGAGACTTTAATAATTTGTATCGTCTACAATTTATTTATTAACATATACAAATATCATTTTATAGACATTGCTCGCAAGTATATTAATTTGTAAAAAGATTATTTGTGTTTCACGAGAACATTGGTTGTAAAAATATATACATATATTTTGCTTCAAAAGAGTCATGTCTGCTATTTATTGTGTTTGTAATTTAATGCATTGCATAAAGATAATAAAATCATTGGTGTTCTTTATATAATTAAATTTTCTCTAATTTATTGTAATTACAGGATAAGATATTGACTATACTCATTTTTTTTAACATCATTAAAATATGTAAATTAATTGCATGCTTTTTACGCAATATGTATAGAAATGTATGTAAAGAAAATGTATGCACACAGACAAGGAAAATATAAATCTCATTAAACCCAATTACTTTAGGAATACAAAACTTTTTATGTTTTAAATTTTAGGTTTATATTGTTACAAAGTTTTTTCCTGTTAGTTTAATTCATGTTAATGTAATGTTTATGTAATGTTTTTTAATAATTTGTAAAAAGTTTTATTATATTGATTTTATAAATATATAAACTTATAAATTTATGGAAGATTTATAAAAATGGCATATAGTTTCATTTTTTCGAATCTATATCACAAGAGAATAAAGTTTTAATAACATCACGATTATAAGACAAAATTCTAATTTTAATACAAACAAAACAATTAATATGACGTTTGAATAAACGCAATGAATATATATATATATGTATAGCTGTGTATATCAAAACATAGCCATAGACTATGTTATTTAATAAGATGTTTAAATCACGGATTGCAAAGTGATCTCCATTTAAATCAATATTCAGCCAATCACATTCATGCACTTTGGTTTTGCGGCAAAATTCACATCTGCCTTAAAGGTCTTCCGAATGACTCGTTTGCGCATGCGCGATGCTATTTCCAGTTACATTCAAATAATCCATGATCGACGAGTTTAACGGATGATTATCGAGAATAAACTACATTAAGAAACTGTTCCAAGATTTATCTCTTCTAATCGATTCGCAAAACTTAAGTAAGTAATCCGTACATAGTTTTCTCAAAGATAACATATCGATATTATTGTGATTGTGATTTCTTTCTATATTTGATCGAAATTATCAAGAACAAATTATGTTGAGAAATAACCGTTTCAAGATTTATCTTTTCTAGTCGCCTTTTCAAAAATCAAATATGTAATTTGTGTATATTTCTCCGAAAGACAGCATATTGATGTTATTTTCGTGTTTTCCAGTTTCCAGCGGACAAGAGATGAGATTTGCTCTGATCGCAAAAATGCGAGCGAAAATTCAGCGTGCGGAATTGCGCGTCCGAAGTTTGTACATACATACATCCGCATTGTTTCGACGAACGCCTGCGCGAATTTCCTTTGGAAATCCGCGGCCTCTGGTAGGGGTAGCGCGGGATTCAGGGGTAAAATTGCACGGTGGTTGAAAACCGCCGCTGTGTATACCAGTCGTACGTAGGCGATCACGCGGTTAACCAGGCCTTCAATTCCATGTCGCTGTCTCTCGTCCTGTTTCTTAAATACGGTCTTCTTCTGATCATCGGCTTCGAGAATGGTGAGTTTTCGATCATTCGCACAAGACCATTCTGCATTTCAATTTATTAGCATGTAACTATAGAATAGCAGCAAATTCGTATTTATACAGCAAAGTTTTTGTTTTTATTGTTCCTCTTTCTTTTATGGCGATTGTTTCAATATCGATACATTGATATTTTTAAATTATAAAGATTAAAATTGAAAAAAATAAAGAGTTCTCACAAATTATAGATTTAAGAAGAATTGATAGATAATAAATTCTCATTATTTAATTAATTTCTTACAGATTGAGTTTATTTTTACGTAAAAAAAATTTAGTTAAATAGAGAAACTTTTATTAAGAAAATATATATTTAAAAACGATTAAAAAAATTTTGTCATTAAAATATATATTGATTTTAAACATTTGAAGAATAAAAATTTAATTATAGAACTTGTGGAATTATGTAACTTTTATATGTTATATGATTAAAATAATTATATATTGAGGAAATTATTAAGCATTTATATATGAGAAATAAATTTGAAAAATTTAGTTTTAAAACTATTTTTTAATAAATTTGTGTTAACATTGTTTTGTGTGTTCAAAATTAAGTTTACTAGACAGTAGAAAATTTTATTAATTTGTAGTAAAAAAATACAACAAAGAAAGATTATCATGTTTCAAAAATTGGGTTATTGATAAATGACTGTCATCTTTGAGATATTTTCTATAATTTAATTACTTGCTCTCTTCCTATAATGTTCAATAATCTCGGAAGCTGAGAAAGATGTAGGTCGCCAATAAAGTTTCAAGGTTCTCGCGGTACCAAAGTACAGCACGTTAGGAACTGTTTAGATATTGTCGTGCGTCAAAGCTCGTCATAGCTTTTGTCTGTCACAACTACACAACCACTGATATCAAAGACGTCTGAGATGTAAATTAGTGACGTGATCAAATTCCAAAGGCCGAAACGTCATTAAATTGCGAACCATTTTTAGAAAAATGTCCTTGATAAATCAATGTCCTTGATAAACAGATCGCGATTTTCACGGTTTCTCTCGAGCTTGAAATTTTCAAAGATTTGTTATGATAATGTTACGATTTACATAATTTATCATTGCGTGAATTAAATTACCACAAAATATTTCTAAAAATATCTTAAGAAAAAATAACCAAGTCAATTTTTAATTGATTATAAATGAATACTTGTCATAAATTTTTGATTGTACAAAATTTAAATTTATCACACTTCGATGAATAATTCTATTTACAGTAATGTGAGAATCAAGCGCGAAAGTGCAGTCACATATCAATTATTCAAATAGAATTTTATGAGTTTATTTTTATTGACATAATTTGGCGACATAAAAGAAAGGTTCACAGAACTTTTAATTGCAGCTTTCAATTGTACAATAATATTGCTATCCGATTGAAATCGTTCTATTTCTCTCTTTTGTAAATTTTTTAATTTTTTTAAAAATCTTTTTTAATCGCTTCCAATCTAGATTGCAATATCGATCACCTACATTGTTTCAAAATTATAAAAAAAAAAATATTTTCTTAATTATGTTTTTAGTCAACTTAATGATATTTAATACATTAATTAAATATTTAGTAATATTTATAAGATGATTTAATTTATTTTATAATGAAAATAGTTTTGATTAAGAGATGAAGGAGTTAAATTACCGTGAAAATTGACGAGTGATAACGCGAGAAAAGGGATACTCGCAATAAACTTTACTTACCCTACAATGCGGCTCTCGGTCTTAACCGGACCTAGTTATTCGATGTTTGCGTCGCAGCTAGCAGTGTAAACGTTTGCGAATCAGTCGCGTCAAGGGGCCATTCGATGCCTCCTCTATGCCACCAAATTCCGTGATCGGAACATCGACGAAATTTGCATATTCGCTGTCGTGAAATCGGGCCCGTGCATGCATTTAGTAAATCGGTTTACGTGCTAAAGTTTTGGGAGGGCCTTGACCGAGTACTGGCGATTATTTCTGCGTCATTTACGAATTCTATCTATTAACAGAATGTTACATGTTACATCTTGTGTGCAAAAAGATTAATGTTTCTATGATACACTGACTTTCTAATGAATCAAAGAGAAAAAAATAAAATTGATGTCATTCGGCTTTTCATTATTGTAGTAATGATATTTTATAATGTATTTTTGTTATATTGACATTAATTATTTGTATTTTAAATGAAAAAATTAAATATAAAGTTTTATAGAAAAATTAATATTTTCGATATATCTGTTTTTAAGAATTATTTAGATATATTTGATTTTGTCAATTAATGTTTTTGTGACCTACCATTTAACTTTTACTCTTGCTCGAAATGCATGGATAATCAAATATCGTTATATCTCAGAGAATAATCTCCGAGATAGGGACGGATGTCTTCGCGCGGTGAATCATTTTGCCCGAAGAAATTCGACATCAGTCAGCTGAGAGATCCCGCGAGATATTCCGCAAGCTCATACAGTATATCGACATTCGACATGCGATCTCATTACAAATCCGTGAGATTTTTCGATTTACTTCTCGGCGGCGGTGACAGGCGTTGGCCCATTTCCCGATCTATGAGAATTTTTCTGTGATCTTCTCTATCGAGGAGCTACAAAAAAACATTCAAATTGTGTATAAAAATAATAAAACTGCGGTTAAAATGTAAAGTTTAAACTTCCTATTTATATTTTTTATATTTCTATTTTTATATTAATGTTTTTATTAATCAAAATAGTTTTCAAAGTAGCAAAAGTTTTAGTTGTGATTTAAACATTAATCATCTTTATGTTTACTAAAAATTAAATTATTTAAATCTTATTTGACGCAATAAAATAAAAAAATTACTTTAACAGAAAAGTGAAAAGTATATTAGCTTTGATTTTATAAATATGTATACGATTATATATATAATATATTTTTATACGTAAAAAGTTCGTGAAAAATTCGAAAATTTTGTCGCCTATTTTACTGTAATCAGAATAATATAATGTAGTTTTATGTTAGAGATGCTATTTTTCAAAATATTTAAGTGTGTTTGTGGCATCAAAAAGAAATTATTTTATATAATTTCAAATAACTCCATAGCTATGCAATTGAGAATATTCTGCTTTATTGCTTTTAGAATTTAGAGAGAAAGAAAATGAGATCACGTTGTATTAAATGTTGCAAATAATAAATGGTATATATATATGTATGTAACAAAAAATACTTTGTTATATATTTTAATAATTGATTTAAATTATTACTTAATAATCGTTAAACAAGAATTAATAAAATCCTTAAATAATTGAAAATTATGGATGCCTTAATATCTTCGTTGGGAAAAAATCGAATCTTATATAGATCTTAAATAGATAAAACAATTTGTTATTAAAAAAAAATCAATATAAAAATAAAAGTAATTATAAACACCGAGGACATCTTATATATCAATAAAACTGTCGACAATTTCGCTTTGGCAACGGTTACTTTGAAGAATGCTCATCGTTGTTTGAAGGTCCAGCTCTCTCTTACAATTCGATAGAGCCATAAGAACTCACTCTTCTAATTACGACCGGTATTTTCGCGACGAGTATCACTTATCTTCCTCGCAGAATCTTTCTCTGCACCTACGTTGTCGAGAGAAGATGGGACCGAGCTGAGATTAGCTCCGTCCTCTGACAGGTTTCACCACGCTTCACAGCACAATAGTCGTTTCAATGAGGGTAGACTAACGCTACTGATCATGTAGCCGATCGCTATAATGGACGAACATCCACGTAACGAAACGGATCAGAAAGCGGTGATCAGAGAGAGAAGAGTTCGGCGAAAGGAATCTCTCAGATCGTTTTTGCAAGACCGATTCTCAGGATCTTGCTCGTTCGATCTTGCGCCATCCTCTATTCTGAATGATGCTCATCATGTTTTATTTTTTCATCAGATATCACTTGTATTAGGACGGTGATAAGATTCTTCACATAGAGGCTTTATTTTTCGTATGGCATTATATTTATATTAAATTTTTATTGTTTGCGAGTTTCTATCGATTTAAAGTTATTAATAATTATATTAATATATAATTAAGTTCTCATACTTTATATCGTAATTATTTACAATAATTCATGCTTTTTTAAATTAGCCTAAAATTGAATTTATTTATAAACTTTATTTATACTATCAAGACTATATATTATTTATTTATATTATATTAGAAAAAATTTTCTCTTTTTAACCTATTAATAGCGTTCACTTACGAAGACAACGAATATTAAAACTTTGAAAGCAAGAGATATTAAAACTTACCTAGCCCTAGCCGAATAGACTGAAGGGCATATTGTTTCAATATTCATGAGTAATATATCTTGACTAGAATAATCAATGTTAAATTGAACATAAAAGAACTATATTATAGCTAAACACATAAAATTTTTTGATTTTTTAGTTCGAGACAATTTTTTCACCATTAAAATACAAAAAATATGTTATTATTCCACTATTATCT
Organism: Formica exsecta; assembly: GCF_003651465.1. Classification (NCBI taxonomy): domain Eukaryota; kingdom Metazoa; phylum Arthropoda; class Insecta; order Hymenoptera; family Formicidae; genus Formica; species Formica exsecta. The sequence goes on from NW_021850162.1 coordinate 113,048, forward strand.
AAAAATATATATAAATCTTTAATACGTATACTGAGAGAAAAATCTGTTTATCAATTTTATTAATAAATAATACTATTACAATAATATGGGATACTAAATTATCGTGTTAATTATATTATATATATTTTTTTGGTCAAATCACGATCAATTTGTTCAAATTTTTTCTCAGTGTGAAGAAAATTGGAAATAAAATTGTATAAATATATGTTTCTAAATAAAATAGTTCAAAATTGATCACATTCGCATTTGTTTAGGTGTTTGTGATGAGCACGAATACAGATTGACGAAGCATCTGCTGGATGGATATGACGCCGGTGTACGACCAGCTAAAAATTCGTCCCAGCCCTTGGTCGTGGTCTTTGGGCTATCCCTTCATCACATTATCGATGTTGTGAGTATTCAAGTGCAAACAATTTTAAAGACCGATATACGGCACAAGAGAATGCGACTGCAGGTCCTCCTGCAAGGGCCGTTTTTTTAACATTCTCTTAAAGTATATCTTTGTTTAAAACAATGTTTAATGTATATTTTACATTAAGCATAATTCCATTTCTGAAAGAATCATTGTTTTCAAAAAATTTTGACGCTTATTTAAATGTTGCGAGCAAATTTTTTACTAAGTTGAAATTATAGTAATAATATTGTAGTACAATACGAAATTGACATAATTTATATTTTTACGTTAATTAAGAGTTTTTCCAATTCAAAAAAGATATTTAATATAATTTTATATATAACAAGAATGTCTTAAATAATTGTATATAATAATAGCGATTAATATGATATTAATTTGAGTAGAGCAAAGAGAAAATATTTTTTATTCAAAAAAGTAGTAAAATATCAACGACTATCATAAAATAAGAATATCAGTGGAAATACCGACACTCTCTTCGAAAACCTTAGAATTCAGTGGCGATAGGAAACGTGTTAAAAAAACAGAATGTGTTGGTTGATCGCGAAATTCCTCTCTAAAAACGAGACTGAGCGGAATCTCGTCCGATTTCTTCAAAAATGTTTTTATATATTTTTTCGTTTTTGCTTTTATATTTTTATGCACATTCACGGAATTTTGCGGAGACACTGTTGTTACTTTTTATTAGCACGATAAAAATAAGCATATGAAAAAATATACCCATGTATACAAACGTGATAGTAGTGACGTGTTAATCGGAAAGAGAGTATCTCTTGAATGGGATTTAAAAAAATAAAAAATAACGTAGATACCGAGGTAGAAAACATGACAACATGATTATTCCGTTTTTAACGATATATGCGCGTTCGTGTCTATAGATTTTTACCAGTCCGTTTGCATTCAAACAGAATTTTCAGTAAACGGATTTCATCCTTAATAAAATAAATTTCTGCTCGTGATCGCAAAAAATGTCAAACTAAAATAAAAATAATATTTGTATTTATCGTCGCTGTTTATAAGGAATATAGAACTATAGAACTATATTATTTATGAACGCATAAAAATTGATATAATAAAATCATCGTCTATATTTTTTAATATATATATATCCGCACGGTATCCCTCCCGCGGCTATTAATTTATTAAATATATTTGTGTTAGATACAATTATATTAATGCATATAGAAAATTAAATTTGCGATAAAAGATATCAAATCGTACATAATCCGATATTTGAAACAATTTTGGTTCGAATTATTTATACATATGTATATATATAATTTTTTTTATATCTATTATTTATATCTTTTTATATCTTTTTATATCCGCTACTCCATGTATATGATCTCGAGAGAATTTTTTACTATCTCGCAGTATTTCTATTTTCGATACACATTTTTTTCAATTTTACTTTGTGTTGTACATTGTGTTTTGAGGTAAAGATTTACCTCAAAACACAATGTACAACACAAGATAAAATTGAAAAAAATGCGTATCAAAAATAGAAATACTGCGACCGCGACGGGGTCATGTGTGATCACGGTAATCGGAGAGAGGCGAGATAAATTGGCGTGAGAATAGGTAAGATACGCGGTGGGAAAGTTTCCGAACATTTGTTTCGCGTATGGTGGTATAACGAGAACAACCTTTCGCGCAGCATAACCAACCGGTCACCCCGGGGAGACTTGGGACCATCTAACGAGAGGTCGTTATATCAATCGCGCAATACAGTCAATCATTCGACTCGGTTTTATCCCTTTCCGTTTCGTTTCGTTTAATAACATCAATGATAATATAACATCACGCGATCTTCTTTCCCCCTACTTTCCCTTCTCTTTCGGTTCACACATCAAGTCAATTTTCAACTCTATCGAAAATTTTCTGGGATATTATTTATGGGTTATTGAGCGTTATTCTCAATCTGTGATTAAGAGAGCGTAATTAATTCAAGATCAGTATTGATAGATTCCTCTATGATGATTTTCTGTTTAAGAAGTCTCTGTTTAGCTAATAATTAATATTTATAATTTTGCATTATTTCTGTCACATTTTTTCTCTCTTTATTTTGGAGTATGATATAATCTGATTCACCCTTTTTAATCACAATCATTTAATATAAAAGAAAGAATGAGATAAATAAATAATAATATTAAAAGCTTATTTGTAAAATGTTTCTTTTCTATTATTTTAATTAAATATAAAGTTCTTATTTTTATTAATTATACTATTATACATATGTTTATAAAATAAGAGAGAGAGAGAAAGAAAGAGAGAATTACAAAAAATCCATAAAAGCAATAATTATAAATTATTTAGATATTATATAATAATTTAATTAAACCTTAAGTCACAACTAATAATTTGATTTTACATTTGTGTGCATTATTCAGAGGTTATAAATTCTTCTATTGACGGATGAAACTTTAGATTCGTGAAATCATGATTATTCGCCAAATAATAATCGACTACAAATACCGCTTAAATTCTCGACATACCTAGCTTCTACAATTGAGAAATATTATACATAGTCCCACAACAATAGTATCATCGTTATATACTACGAATCACACATTCCGTTGATTTTCTGCTGTTGGGTTTAAGATGATATGCACATGAAGATGAATATCGAGTATTAGAAAGAGTAATGTAGTCTTTCCTTTCGCGAAAAAAATTATTATTTCATATACTATTAATTTATGTATAGTTTCATTTATCAAGTCATAATTATTTAGAAATAAATAGACGATTTAAAAATATTATTTATATTTTAATTTGTTACTATTCGTTATCCATTTAATTGAATTTAAAAAATCCTGAAATATCAGACGTGAGTAATCTTTTGAAAGTTTGAAAACTGGGTAAAGCGAATCAATGAGCGAACATGGAAAAAGAACGCGGAACTTGAATGAAACTTTGTGAATATTTATATTCCGCACATATAATAACGCGAAATCTAATTGGACTCTTGCATCGATCGGATGTAGCATCGTATGCGTCGATCTCTGTCGAGATAACGTGTTCACCGTGGAATTCATCGTTTTCCGGATTTCGCACGATTACAAGAGTCAATTAAATGCTGCGAAATTATTCCGTATACTTTAATTAAGTTTTTTAAGTTAGCATCTATGCCAAAAAAAGTAATGTTCATGATTTTTTTTTTTAGAACAAAATGATACGTTGGATTAATGTTTTTATCAAGCAAAAATTAAAGCATGTCTTTTTAAGTTTCACTGATAAATATATAAAAGTATATGCTATTATTGCGAAGATAAACAATTACTTTCACAAAAGTACTAAATTAAGTAAGCTAAATACTCACTTATTATGTCGCTTACCCGTTGCCTCTTTAAGCATCTTTTTGGTTTTCTCTTGTTCGTGCTTTACTCCTTCGTAGCATTCACTTGCGAAAACATGATTTAATTATCCCGTGACATTTTGCATGGCATTTCCGAAAAAATAATTGGTAAAACTGCGTAAAAGGTAACACATCTCCGATTTTATTGCCACTTAAATATGTTGTAGGGGAGATTCTTCTAAGTAATTCCCCGCAAGAAATTTGTGGGGGACGGCATTAGTTTAGAAGATATAACAGATTAAAGAGATATAACAAATTAAAGTTTTATAGTTTTAATGCTTTTTCTATTATAAAATAAGGAAAAATGAAGTTTGGTTACGTTGTATTTGTGTAGAGCAGACGTGGAAAAAGTGTTTGTTTACATTTACGGGATAGGTATACGTTCATGGATACTTTGTTAATAATGTGTTTCACCCATTTCTCGCAGTTTATTAAAAGCTTTCAACATGCGACTATACGAATTTTTGAGTTATTGACAAAATATCCATGACCCTGTGTCTATTTCGTAAATGTAAACAAACACTTTTTTATCTGCTCTACAGCAAATACAAGGTACACAAACTTCACTTTTCCTAATATTATTTTATAATACCTGAAAAAAAGTATTAAAACTATGAAACTTTAATTTGTTATATCTCTTAAACCAATGCCGTCCCCCACTTATTTCTTGCGGGAAATTACTCAGAAAAACCTCCCCTATAACATATTTAAGTGACGATTAAATCGGTGGTGCGTTACCTTTTATGCAGTTTTATCAAATAATTATTACACGTGATGCGCATTTTATTGTGTGTATTTCGAAAAGAAAACGCGAGAGAAAAACGCAGAAACTACGAGACATATTCAAATCTAGGTATTGAAAAGATTATTGTTACCATAAATACTGGAATAAAACAATAATTTATAATTGTCAATTCGTCCTGTCATGCTTCGATTTATATTTTAAATGAAAAAAGAAACATAAAAATACCTCTTCGATAAATAACTGTTGTTTCGATACAATTTCGATAAGTTGTTAATCACAAATTGATAATAATCGCATTTCTTAAAAAAGGATGATATGATAAAGCGCGGAGCGACTCATACCGCTATCTTCTCACTCGAGTCTTGTCACACGAATGTCGCGAATATTTATGTACACCATAAGAGTTTAAACACAGCGTGATTCGCAGTGAGTTGCTATGAAATATTAAGCATTCTTTATATTTCTTTCTTATTCTCAAATTGATTATTAATTATTAATGTGTATCATGACTTTTCGTTATGTATTATTCGATTTTGTGATTCGTATAATATTTGTATAATATTCGTATAATATTACGCACTTTCAATTTGAAAATGATTGACAAATTATGTGCATAGCAACGAAAAACTTAAAGCACGATGTAAGATATACATATCTGAATCCAAGTACATTGAAGAAATAATTATCATCCTCAAAGTTTCCATCGTGTAAAAAACGATTGCATATAAAGAACAGCGGCCTATACGCTGCAAAAACATGTAATTTGCCACGAAATATTTAACACACAATACAAAATAAATTTAATAATATTTTCCTTAAGTTCCTCAAATTGATTATTCGTAAATAATTGATGTATTATTGATGTATTGATTTTTCTTTACTTGAATTACTTGATCTTACGATTCGTGTATTATCATGCGCTGTCTCCCAATTAATTGTTAAATTAAATTTAACTTAATGATAAATTAAGAGTACGATGCTAGATATATTTAAGTCCACACACACAAGCATAATATAAAGATCATTTTTTTACGATTGTTTACAAGTCGCAATTTGTATTATGATTTTATTACAGGATGAAAAGAACCAGATACTCACGACCAATTGTTGGGTTACGCAAGTTTGGACAGACCATCATTTGAAATGGAATGCCTCGGAATTTGCTGGAATTCGAGTAATCCGTGTTCCCTATAATCGTGTTTGGCGACCTGACACTATTTTATACAACAAGTAAGCAGTTGTCTTGTATAAATAGAGTGAATTTAAGGAGCTTCGAAAATAATAATATTCCAAAATATATCTTGATAAGAGCAAGTTTATATATATTCATATATATTGTGGCTCTAAAAGATTTGAAAAATTTTACAAATTGGAGCCAATGACTTATGGTCTCTTGAGAAATCTCTATGTCATAATTCTACTATCCTTTTGAAACTTTTTCCGATTTCTTACAGAATACTTTGCATAGCATACTTTACATGACGAGGGTAAAAATAAGGGTTAAAGCTGATTCTGAATTGAAAAGATAATTCAAAAGAAAAGTTTATAGATAATTTTAAAAAGAGATATTTTTTCAGTAGTTGAATGAATATAAAAACCAAGAAAAAAGATGAAGAATAAAGAAATAAAAAAATTAATTTAATATACAATTTTTACAAAACCTTAAAAGAATAAAAATATAATTTTTTAAACATCATTAAAAGAAAATTCAGAAACATAGAATTTGAAGATCAAAATAAGAAAAGGAATTTATATTTTATTGCATTTTCAATTTCCTGGTTACAGTGCGGATCCGCAATATAGTTCAGCAGTCATCAATACAAACGTAATCGTCAGCCACACAGGCGAAGTGGTCTGGTTAAGCCATGGTATCTTTCGTAGCAGTTGCGACATAAACGTAGAATTTTTTCCCTTTGACGAACAACGATGCGCTCTGAAATGGGCCTCTTGGACATACGACGGATATCAAGTAAGTTTTATACACATTCCATATTCTAAATATTACGTTGCACATCTGGATTTTTATTCGCGCAAATGCAAAATGTCAAAATTTCACATTTACATAACTGAATATTTAATTTTGATAGAATAAATCACTGCACTGACTAACGAATTTCTTTTTTAAAAAGTTTTTAATATTCCGTTTGGACGAATTATCCAATGATGTAAATGTAAAATTTACAAAATTTTACGTTTTGCATTAACGCATAAATGCATTTTTATTATTGATATTAAATTTTCTAGAGATATTTTGGAGATACATCTCAAATAAATAAGCATTTTGTCGTGTTAGATGACAATTCCGGTTATATTTTTCAATTAGTCACTTCTTTCATCGATTCTTATAATTGTAGAACTTTTAAAGTATTTAAAACTGCGACGTAAAATTTTTCTTACGGGTGATTATCGGTTAGCGCGACTGTTCATCTTGTAGATTTCTTTTTAAATCAAATTAAATTCAGCATTCGACCAGCCGTAATTCTTCGCGGTCTTATATTCACCTTCATTTAAGAAGCCACAGTATATTTTATGATAGAAATTAAAGATCGTATTAGTTATTCAAAGATTGAAGAGAGTACCGATGTACGAAAATGTAGTTCATGTAAAATAAGAAATCTATATAATATAGGACGATGAAAAAATTAGATTAGATATAAATACTTGGATTAAATTTTATATATAGATATGTCTTGAAATTTTATTAAAATGTTGTTATAAAGATATATCGCGGATAATCCTATATGTCTCTGTCTGTTTTAACAACAAATATTTTTTGGTATTACATAAAGATATGCAGAAAAAGAATTGTGTAATGCAGCGTATAACGGCAATGCGTGCGATGCGTAAATAAAAAAAAAAAAAAAAAGTATTGTTCGCGAATCGAAGCTTCGGCTTTGAAAGTTCGGGGACGCTTAACACAGCTGTGGAATCGAAAACGCGGGTCTGCCAAGTCGTGAAAATGGTTCGGGCAGATCGAAGAGCTTAATCCCAGCATCGCGAGAAGAATTCAATACGAGAGCCGTTCCGTTCGCTTCCGCGCCGAACTTTCTGCCTATCTTTCACAGAGTTTTCCCATTTTCTATCTCTCCGCGTTGAATACACTTTGGATAACGTCGGTACTGTTTTTTTTTGTCGCATAAAAGTCGAGAACATCAACGCGGTTTAATATACTTGTCCAGGGGAATCTTTTGCAAATTAATCATCTCTTGTAATAAAATTTTTTAAATATCGATAATTAATTTTCTAAATAAAAATTATTATAGCGTGATTTTTCTTTTTAATAATAAATTCAAACAAGTTCTTCTTCTAAATAATAATTTTTACTATGAGAGAAATTATACAATAAAAAGAAAATTATAAAAATGGAAAAAGAAAAATAAACAAAGATAATTGTATTAAAACTCAATCAAGAGAGAATGATTGTATGTCAGATATGGTATTTATATAACAAATTTATATTCTTTTTAAATTTAAAATTTAATTTATCCTTCAGTCTTTTTCATATACTGATACAATGTTATCGCAAAATAAAATAATGTATGTTCTATATCTTGATTTATACCATTATTAATAAAATAAACAGCTCTCAATAATGGAGCTGTTACACGATACACAAAAAGATTTCGATTGCAGTAGAAAGATATTCGGCCTGTCAATTGCCAGTTTAACTTTTAGTCGATAAACCGGCTTTCGCGTTTAACAAACAGCGCACCGCTCGATAAACCGCGCTCGGTTGACTTTTTATTACTTGAAAATTCGCCGAGCTTTTATGGACAAAATGACGGCGGATCTGTCCCATCGATCGTCGCGATCGAGCGTAACTTATACCGGGAAAATTTTGCGGGCATCAGCTTGAGCTGGAGAGACAGAGCGAGGAGGGGGACGTGAGTAATTATCAAGCGAACGGCGAGTTCCATCTTCTGGATTTCACCGCCCGCAGAAACATCGAGTACTACTCCTGCTGCCAAGAACCGTATCCCGACATCACTTACGAGATTCGCTTACGACGACGTCCGATGTTCTACGTCTTCAACCTGATTCTGCCCTGCATACTAATCAACGGTGTCGGTAAGTGGAGTAAATGTGTATACGTGACTAAAACGACACGAAATGTGTTCAGCAAAATATAGTAGATTTTATTTACCGTTCATATAGTGAAATAAAAATCATTATTTCAATATCTATTTGCATTACAAATTTTCTCGCTGCGATTTTATGTCATAAAATAGAAAGAAATTCATATCCAAATTGTGTTATTATAAAGATTATCATATTCAACGGAAAGTAAATAAATTAATCAATATATTATTAAAAAAATATATATTAAAGAAATATTTTTTAAAAAGAAAATATATAAAAAATTCCGATCTAATTTTTTTAATAAATCAGTGACATGGTAACGCGACGCAAATCTCGAGTATCGCTCGGGTCGTTCATTAAAAAGAGAAATAACATCGTTAGTTAGGAAGTAAATTTCGCAAATAAGCCTTAAAACCTCGAAGCAGCTCGCATGAGAAGTCATATACGAGATTAGATGAAGATTTTCCCTTGCGATCTTTCCGCACTCTCCGCACGGCTTGCTTGCATAAGAAAATTAAGATTGCCTCTACGAGAACGCGTAAGACGCAGATCAAATAAATTTGCATAATAGTTTTCGTAATCTTAGGAAGAATGGCGTTTTTATTTAAACTATGCGAGCGCTCAAATTATATGTTGAGATCTATCAGATGATAAGAAAGCAAAGCGTGTACGATCGTTGTTTTTATATGGATATTTGAAAGCTCCGAAATTTTGATAAAATTAGAAGTTCTTATATAAGACTATTGCAAATAATATTATGGAAAAAGTCCCCTTGGTAAATTTGAAGAATTTATTTTTTGCGAAGATATTGAGAGAGCTAACTACCCCGTCGCACAAATGTTGTTATTAAATATTTTTGAAGATAATATAAAGAAAGTATAAATATTGTAATTTGTTTTCTTAGGAAAATTACATGCATATTATATGTATATATATATAATTTATATAAATATTACAAATAGATTCCTCGTAGAAGCAACGCGTAAAACTAACGATCGACGAAATATTAGTTTTGTCCGTTAACAATAGCTCGAAAAATAATATCGGCTATTGGATTTAATCGCATTAGGATTTGTACGAGAAAAAACGAATAAGCTGCCGCTTTTAAGGAAACGACGGCATGAACCGAAGCATTTCATTACATTGCTTCTGCCGTTTACCGATAATGAAAGAAATTTGCCAAGGATTCGTCGGATATCAGAATTAAGTTATCAGCAATTATCGATCAACTGAAGAAACAGTTCTTTGTAAAATAAACAAAATTATATACTATAAAAATTAAAAATACATAAATAAAAAGACAAGATATACAAAAATAAAAATGTAAATATTAAAACAACAGAACAACAGAATATAAGACCGAGTAGAGCAATCAAGACTGTCGGGTAAATGGGACAATACAATGGTTTTCCGATGATAAAATTGATAGTTATTGTCCAGGATAGTTTAAAATGACAATTGTGAATTTCATTATCGGAAAATCGTTGCGTGGTTCCGCGTGTGAATTTCTCTACATGACAATAACGGAAAGAAGAAGATATAATTTAAATTTATTTCCTTTGTTAATATTTTTCGCAAAATTAAAATTTAAATAGAAATTGCGAGAAACTTTATCGGCATCATTAAAAAAAAAAATGGAATTGTGTACAATTGATAAAGAATTAGTATAAATTAATAAAAAATTTAGATATAGTAGATATGCGCACACATGAACGAAGAAGGAATAGAAAACTTGAGAAAATTTAAATTTACCGAAGTCTTGAAAGAAAGGCGATAAGAGAATGTCTTCGTTCTTCTTTTTTTTATCTTTTTTTTGCTGCCCTAATGTCATTCCACTGTTGATTACTACATTCAAGTTTGTTACAAGACTTCGAATCGAAATCTTGCGGAATACCTCGGATTCAATATTCCGCGACAAGAGTAAAACTTTCGCGAACGTTTCTTTCGCTTGTTTTCCAGCCCTGCTGGTTTTCTACGTGCCCTCCGAGTCGGGAGAGAAAGTCACCCTCGGCATCTCGGCCCTCCTCTCCATGACAGTTTTCTTGATGACCATTCGCGAAACTTTGCCGCCTACGGAGAAGACGCCGTTAATAAGTGAGTATTTGGTCAGCTGTTTTCGATCGTAATTTTTAATTCGAATAAAAGCAAGATATATATTTTTATACTTAAAAAATATTTTCAGAGTACTCTCTCTCTCTTTTCTCTGTCTTTTTTACGATCTATCGCAATCTCATTTTATATACATATATTATTCTGTTTAGTTAAACTATTTTAAATTTGTATCTCTTTTGAGAAATATACAGGTATTTTTAACGTTAAAATATAAGTGTCGCCTAATTCTTTCGTTGATTTTATGTAACACAGAATATGATTGCGATTTACGTTTGAGCGCCATAGCTGCTCGTTACCCGTTAATCATTAAAAAACTCGTGGGGAAAATGCATCTGGGATTTTCTGGAGTCGCGGTTAACCGTGTACAAGAGCGAGCACTGTCTTATTTCTGTTACTGTAGCCTTCAAAGGAAAAAGAAATGTGTTTAAAATATAACGAGAAAACTGAATGAAAGCAGTTCAATATTCTATTAATTAAATGGAGCAAAATTTTTTTTTAATGGTTAGGTATCATCGTTTGAATTTATTAGAAGAAAATAATAGACAATTTCTTTGAGAAATTATAAAAAAATGTATGATATTCACATCGAGAGAACATTTTTGTATCAAATGATAAAAACAATATTGTCGTTCTCCATTTCGCTCGATTTATACACCTTTTATACATCTGTATATTCTTACGTTATTATTATATATTTATATGTATAAATATCTTTACATATAAATAGTAGTATAATATTATTTTACAATATACACACAATATTTTATATTCTGTGTCTTGTGAAATGGAAATATTATTTTAAAAATTAATATTGCATACTTTGTATACAATTTTACTCTTAAATTATTATTATCTGCGCGTTTTTTAGTCTTATATTTAAAAAAAGTAAATTAAATTTTATCTTATTCATATATGTTTTTTCCTTTCGATATGTTTTCAGGTCTTTATTACGGTGTCAGCATTTGCCTGGTGTCGTTTGCATCCGGTCTGGCGGTTGTAACATTGAATTTGCATCACCGTGGTGTGCGGGGTATACGAGTACCGAGTATCGTGAGATCGTTGGTCTTAGACAAATTAGCCAGAATAGTATTTCTGAATTTCGAAGAGGAGAATAGATCGGTAAAACGGATAACGTAATGCACATGGATATTGTTCTTTGTAACACGTGGGGCATTTTATAAATCGCCATCCGGTATTTCTTAATTATTTGAATATAATAAAATTGAGTCAATATTCCACTGCGCGCTTCTCGGCGATCGGTTAAATGATAATTCTGAGAATCGTGCAGCTTCCGACAAATAATAGCTTAAGCAGAACAAAGCTCAGAATAAAAAAAAAAAAAAGAGCAGGGATTATTTCAACATACATAAATTACAAAAAAAAAGTAAGAATGATATTTTTAATGTAATGTTACGTAAAGAAAGGTAAATTTGAGCAAAAGAAAACTAAAAGAACTATGAGGTAGTATAAAAAAATCTATAAAAAACCAAAGAGAATACGTGAAAAAAACGTGTTATGCTTCGCACAGATAAAGTTTCATGTTGATATAGTTTCTATAAACGCGTCCCCGCTATTTCTATGTTCTATAGAAAAGTTACGGCGCGATCATCAATCTGAGATCACAGAGATTTGTTATATCAGCAAGAACAATTGCCCGCTGCACTGTAAATCCGAATTGCCGGAACAGCACATATCTCCCAAGTATGTATCGAGGAGGGATGATAGTAATAGCAGCAGTCCCAGTTTAGGTGAGTTTATTTTATAAATAAATAATTGATTATATTTGCAATATATTTCTTTTTGTTATAATTGGTTTAATAACAAAAACACATGTTACTTGATTTCTTTAACTCTCGTATATATTCCATAATATTATATGTATACATGTCATCGTTTTCGAACATGTATTTCTATTATTTATCTTTAAGTGAGTTTGTTGATTTATTCTTATTCTGTTATAAATTTTTTCATCCATTCTTCCATAAAAAGTATATCCTATTTTTAAAATCGTAATGTTATACAAATTTTCCAAATTTTTATAAATTTATTGTATTATGAAAAATATGACAAATATTTCGCATAAAATGATACACATTTTTATAAAAGTATCTAATTTTTGGATAATATTTGATTATTATAAAAGGACGTTTATTTTTATGTATTCATGTGTCCAATGTATTTTCAATCGAGCGGTCCAATTTATTTTTTAGTTGTTTTGCTTGGTTACGAACATATTTCTCTCATGAAACATTATAGCCTGATCAATAATCGTCTTTGATTTAGTTTGGTAGTCTTTGATTTAGTCTGGTCTAGTCCATTTCGTTAATCAGCTGATTCGTGTCGTGCAATCAATGCCTTACGAATCGTGTCGAACGATTGCACAGATCTCGGAAAAGAAGGCGGCCTTGAGGCGCAGTGGTCTCGGGTCCTGGGAAGAGTGCATGCGACCATTGAGAGAAACGAGCGGCGCCTGGTAGAACAAGATCGCCGAGAAAGGACAGAGTTAGATTGGAAACAAGTCGCTCTGGTCAGTGATCGTGCGCTATTGTGCGTTTTCTTTCTCACGACAATTATTAGTACGGCGGTGATTTTATGCGGCTCACCTCCGACTCAGGATGCATCTAAAGATGGGTAATCCTTGGATTATCGATTCGATTAATCGACTAAATGGTTGGCGGTCATAACTTCTTCTTCATCATTGCTGGACTCAAAGAATAATTTTATTCTCTCCACATATATTGCACATTAAAAAAGATTAAACAGTTCAGTAGATTCGTCGATATAAAGAATATATGAGTGTGTTTCTCGTTATCTGTTTTATGATGAGATATGTGTACTAATCCATGAATAAGTAGTTTTGATAGAAACTTCTTGCTCCCTACAAAGAAATACTGGCATTATAAAAAATAAAAATATCTTTATTTTTCATTATTTATGATGTGATTATATTCCAACTAGAAGTAAAGTTACTAACATAATTATGACTGTAATTATTATAAACAAATTTAATTGTTTAATTTCTAATTATTTTTTTAAATGAAGATTAATAGAAAAAAAGTTCGATTATTTCGAGACTTCAATTTTTATCGGTTTTTTTTAATTCGTGAATTTTTTGCAGTCTATACGCGTACATTTAAAAAACGAAATATTTATTTCCCAAACAGAAGTAAAATTAAAGAATAAAATTGATTGTTAGAATCATTATTGGCAACAAATTTATTAATTTTTTTCTTTCTGAAGAAATTCTCAGACTTTTTAAAAATTTATATGTTTCAAAAGTACAACTTAAATTCACTTTTACTCTTGATGTTTTCTCTTTGATATTGAACAAACAAAGTAGCTGAAGAAACTGTAAATATATGCATCGAATTTGTCAGAATATGTAAATTTAGCGATGCCGTAAGTTCATAAAAATTCGTTAGTACATTAACAATATCAATAGGTTTATTAATATAAATGTTAATATTTAGATCTAGAAATAAACGTTCCTTATCTATAAAGAACTCGATATCTGAATGTACGATAGATGTATGGTTAAAAATTAATACATATTTGAACAGGGTTGAAAGTATAATCAAGACATAAAAAGAATAAATAATGAAATAAACTTTATTTATTATATCCAGTAACCATGGAAGTCCCATAACCACATTTTTAAGTTATACAATTTTTTATAAGTGTGTAATAAATTAATCTTTCTTTGTATCTATATATAAAATGTTTTTCTCTTTCATACATTTCCATCTATAGTAAAAATATTAAATATGTAAATAGAATATATATAAATGTGAGTCTCTTTTAATAATATTTAGTAATAATCAGGTACAGGTGCACAGGCTATTTTCACAAAGTCTTCATATTTAACATGTCCATTTAGAGATACGTTGGCCTCACGAAAGATCTGTTCCACTGTAACAGAAGACGGTATGTCATAAAGCAATAGTAAAAACAAAATTGAATGAATTATTTATTTACCTTCTTTGCTACTTAATTGTTCTCCCCAGTGAAGCAACATGTGTGCCAATTGCCGTGCCAGAATGGTGCCACTGTGAGAGATATCCGCAGCTTGAAAAGCTTTAATCACTTCTTTCGGTAGATCCTCTGCACGAGTCTGAAGATGCATGACTTCCAAGAAATCAGCAAAAGACATTTTTCCACCTGGAATTGAGGTAGACAAACACTTCTCATTTGAAAAAAAAAAAATTGAGGTAGACAAACACTTTTAATTAGCATAAAAACATTGTTACCTTTATCCTTCATATACTTGTTTAATTCTGCAATAGTCGGGCTTAGCCCTAAAGATCTCATAATTATGGTGAGTTCATCAAGGAAGATGCATGACTTCCAAGAAATCAGCAAAAGACATTTTTCCACCTGGAATTGAGGTAGACAAACTCTTCTCATTTGAAAAAAAATTGAGGTAGACAAACACTTTTAATTAGCATAAAAACATTGTTACCTTTATCCTTCATATACTTGTTTAATTCTGCGATAGTCGGGCTTAGCCCTAAAGATCTCATAATTATGGTGAGTTCATCAAGTG
Source organism: Formica exsecta (assembly GCF_003651465.1). Taxonomy (NCBI): domain Eukaryota; kingdom Metazoa; phylum Arthropoda; class Insecta; order Hymenoptera; family Formicidae; genus Formica; species Formica exsecta. The sequence continues at coordinate 128,295 of NW_021850162.1, forward strand.
TACGAATCTGACCGCTTCGAGCAAACAAATAGAAACATTCCCGAAACTCTATAAAAAAAAAAATAATGTTAATGTTTATTCAACTTATGCAAGATGTACAAAAAAATATGCAATGATAATATTGTGATACCTTCAACGTACCATCTATATCTTCTTCTCTAAAGTAACGTGCCTGTAATGTTACAATTATCATTGAATAAATACGAAGGGTAAATAGAATTATAAATAAACTAAGGAACTCTATTATGTCAAAGACAGTTACATGTATAGGACATAGAGAAAGTAGATCAAGTCTCAAATTATAATATTTCCAATAGATTTAATAATTAAAATATATATATTAAGATTACCATGATTGATTATCAGAAGATCGCGTTCTTTTCTCGAGTATTGGATTGTTTCTTCACAATTTTGACACAACAGATGACAGATGTTTAACGCAGCGAGACATAACCTTGTCTCACCAGTTCTATCTTCGTAGCTTGGAAAAGAGCGACATCATCTGCCGCGATGATGTACTAAAAATCAATCGTGCCAACTTTTTTTTTTTTTAAAGATTGGCAAAACACTCAAATATCAGAGAAATAATTTCCATAACGATCAAGTCGAATACTGTGTTGAGGAAGACGAAATTTGAAGGTTTTTAAAGAATTGCTGAGAAAAAAGAAAAGATTTGTTGTCCAAGGCAACATCAGATATATCAGAAAAGTAAGTTGCATAGTAAGTTGCTGTAGTATCTCAAAGATTTTTCTCTTATACACATATTCTGGAATTATAATATCATACAACGCCGTTTAACCGTATGTACAATTATTTAGTTCAATTTATACATACATTTTTTGGCATCATATTTTATTTATATTTTTGGAAAATCTGCCAATCTCTTTCGCGAAATATTTCAGACAATTGCATTAAAAAAGATTTTAAAAGCTGATTGTTTAAAGATTTTGATTTACCTATTTGGCAAAAAATTAAAAAAAAAAAATATACGAATATTTCTGTAACAATTCGTTGAGATGGTTGAAAAAGAACGATTAATCAAATGGCACTAGCCGTTCGGCAACTTTACGAGGAATAAATTCCGCGCTAATTGCGACTAATACGATCGGACGGCGAAAAAAGCCGTCCGCAGCATCCCGAAAAGAATGGCCGAACGGAACAATGATCCGGTAATCGTCCCTTCCGAGCGACGGTAGCGGATTAGAATTTATTTTGAATGTGTGCCGCGCGTATACTATTGATTAACGTTCGCCTTTGCTTCTCGTTAAAAAGGCTTCGCCATCAATCTCGCGCCTTTTATAAAGGGGGCGACGATCACTCTCTTTTCCATCCCTCGGATCTACCCTAGAGACGAATCAATTTTTTTCGCATCTCCGGGAATGACTCGACGATTCTCGTTTAGCGTTACTTCGTGACGTCAAGAGGAAACACGAGAGACGAGGAATATCGACTTTGCTCGCGCGACACGATTGCGAATTAATGGTGTAATTTGGTTCCGCGAGTAAAAATATATATCGAGAGATTACGTACGTAAGATTCTTGCATTTCTCTCAGTCAAAGTCACAGAAAGATATTTGATCCAATCTATCAAGATTTTCTGACATTTGTGTAAATGAAGTCTATACGTGAAATTGGATTTAACGATAAAAAAGATAAAATTATCTCTTACATTCTAATCTTATTTTCGTTTCGTTTTGTATTATTACATTAATTCTATCTTAATTTTATTTGAACTTGATATTAACATTAACTCAGTCTTTTCTATTCTAATTATTAAATATGTTTACAATTTGATTTCTCTCTCTCTCTCTTATCTTACGGCTAATATTGTAGATTGGATATGTCATTCTTAAAACAAAAACGTAATTACAAATCGTTCTGTAAACAAACGCGAGAACGCGATCATCACAGCAGTTAATGTGAAGCTTCCTCGTTCGATAGTTACGAACAATTAGCGTTCCTGCCGGGGTTAGCAGTCGTTGAGAGCGAATACGAACTCGCAGCAGCCCGTGGAAACTAATTGGATATCGCGGGCTCGTCCTTTGTAGCATACCGTTTCCATAATTAAATTGCTCGCGGCCCCGGCGCCGCCGCATGTCGATAATCAAACTAATCCAGCGCGCAACATTCCCGGGGTAATGGTTTCGCGCCGTCGAAGACCAACGGGATGGAGGGAGGGAGGGAGGGAGGGATTCCAAGCCGCCACCCTCCGTCCTTCTGTCATCATCGTCGTCGCTTTTACGCGCTCCTTTTGTTTCATTGATAGATCGCCCTCCTTCGCGTAGGGAAGAGTAAAAGCAATATACCGAACGACAGATACGAAAATATATAGCGCGACAGACGCGGGAACTGTACGAAGTAGATGTAGATCTATGGGGGTAGACGGTAGGGAGGAGGAGGAAAGAGAGAGAAAGAAAGAGAGAGAGAGAGAGAGGGAAATCGAACGAGGAATACACCAAGGGGAAAAACGGAAGGGAGGCGGAATATCTCGGCGTAAAGGATGCGAGCGAGATGGAGAAAGTTCGAAAGGACGACGACGCCGGGCGCTCGCGCATCTCGTCCTGTCTGTGTGCCGGCTGCTCCAATCTTCCTCCTCTCGCACGGAGGAGGCTGAACAGGAGACAGGATGAACGCGCGCGCGGGTGCGAGTCCGCGGGCGACGTGTTCGCCGCGAGATAGAATGGTTGGATGGGGCGAGAGGGGGTGTGAGGGTTGAATAAGCCCGTTTCGTTTGTGGAGGGGAGCGATTCGGCGCGAGGGGATGACAGAAGGATACGGGAGAGAAGGAGAAAGAAACATTTATTCTCTGCGCTTTGACAAATGTATAAAAATAAATGTATATTAGCACGTCATTTTGTTCAATATTCACAATTACACTTTACGCGATCGCGAAACTTTGAAATCAAAGTCTCGACTAACTGTGATTTTACTATAATAAATATGTTAACATGTGTATAAGAGAGAGAGAGAGAGAGAGAGAGAGGAGGGAGAAAAAGCGCGAGTAGCAGACGGAGCAGTGGAAAATCTCACGGCGTTGCGTAGATCGGAGAGAGAGAGATAGAGAGATGCGAGAGAGGGGGAAGCATACAGCTGGGTCGAACGCGCGCGCATGTGGTGGTGGAAGTCGTTGTCCTCGGGAGTCTTCGTACGCGCGAATCTCATCAGTCCGATGCGGACCGCGCTCACGTCGATATCGGTAATTCGTGCGTACCGTGTTCGTGCTCGCGCGCGGCGTGATATTTCGTTTCGCGTAACGCGGTGCGTCTCTCGCCACGGCTGTCAACGTAAGCGACGTGTCAAAGGACGTCGACTGTCTCCTCATTCCGCGTGTGTATGTGTGTTTAGTGTCCCTGTGTGTGCTGCCCACCGTATCCCGGATGCCCGATGTGTCCCGCACAGCGGAGTACGCGGGCGGCGTCGCTATGCGACGGTGAACGCCGATGACACACGGGGCTTTCATCCTCGCGTGGCGCGCGACATCGGCCAGCAGGATCGCGGTTGAGAGAACACCCGTGGCCTAGACGGCAGGATTTTCGGGGCTACGAGAAGCTGCGCCTCGGTGAGTGTCAGACATTTATATATACAACAGAGCAGGCGCAACTGTGTGTGTGTGTGTGTGTGTGTGTGTGTCTGTTCGTGCGTATACAGGGCGGCCCGGCAAGCATGTCCTTTCAAACGCGGCATCTTTGACAGATTTCAAGTCTATCGGATAAAATTCAAACAGAGGGGACGCCATTTTCCGCAATATTCAGATTTATATACGCGTTGATATTTCGATATTACACTTTTCGATATTACACATTCAGATTTTATCGAAGTTGATGAGAAAATAACGATGAAATTCGTAATTATCGATACCTTGATATCCTTGATCTATCGAAATAATTGTTATTTTCATTGTTGCGAATTCTGTTGTATGCATCGTTGAGAGGATATGTGATAATGAGGGGGGGAAACCTGTGTGTGTACGCATCTTGCACGCGAGTTCCCTGTTTCGTCACATTTGAATACCCCTGCAATTCTCTGCGATGTGTCTCGAGATCAGAATGATAGGAACATATTTTTTACTTTACGAGATAGATTTCTCGTGGACTCGGGAAGCTTGTTGCATATTCGATCAGTTCGATCGAGGTACATTTTAATATACATGACGTAATATGTCAAAATAAAAGCTTTTGTTTCCGCTGCATTGACGCGCGTTCGTAATTGTTAGCTGTGACAATATAATAAAAGTTTCTATTTATAATTTTATATAAAAAAGAAGGAGATTTGGAAAATGCGAGGGTATTTTGTGCGGCTACTATTAAATTATATTTCCTGGCATTACACAGATTTACGTGTTTAAATTAGATATGTACCTCCTACAATGTTTTAATTCTTAAATTTAAGCCATACTTTTAACGATTAAATTTTATTTTATAATAGCTTTTTTTAAAGGGATTAATATAGTGCCAGATTTAAAATAATTCGAGAGACAAAATAAATTAAATAAAATTTTTATAATTTTCTTATGTGATCATCTGCTTAGCAATTAAGTATAGTCAATTATGATTAAAATTTAGCATTGCCAATTATAATCAAAAATCTTTTTTAATATTTTATATCAATATGATTGAAATAAGAATTATAGTCTCATACCTTTTTTTTTTCTTTTTTTGCTCTTTTTCGCTAAAGTCTTCTCTATGATAATAGGACTTTGAAATATACCATAATAAAGTAGCTTGAGACCTCGGGATAATTTAAAAAGTGTCAAGACTCTGTCTTTTGATTCTTCGCAATCTCGCTGTTTGAACACGAGAGGTTTACGCGCCAGATAATTTACATAAATTATATCTCGCGTTTTTTAAATTAGTGATTACGGAAGATGAGTTGGCTTTGTCGCCTCATCCTTCTGACTGAATCGTTCTCATTGGCGAATACGATAAACATCGAGGAAATATTTGCGATAAAAGTATATTGGTAACCCCTCGTCAAAGCTTTTGGATGAAGTTTGCAAGCTCGGTCGCAATGTCGAGGAAGTAAGTGCAAGACCTGTACATTGACGTCCGTCATTTCTTCTGCTCCCTCCTAGGTAAAGTGTTTTACCGTGTTATGCCAAAATGGCACTCAGGGTTTTCGCGATACGTATATCACGTTTAGGGATAAAGGAAGGGAAGTGAACCGGTTTATTATTAAGTTTATTGTTTTCTTTCATATATCCATGAGATGATAATATGATATTCTCATCCCATGGACCTTTAACAATTAAAATAGAGAACGAGAATTATGAGAATGAAATTATATTAATTCTAATAACGGTCGGTTGAACGTTCGGCGATTATAATACATACCGGGAATGAAAGATAACAATAGCGATTTAAATCGCTTTCCCGCATGTGTATTGTTTAATATTGAAACTTTTATCTTCAGTATCTTGGCTTCCTGGAGTTATTTAATCCATACTTATCTTTCTTTCTCTTAGATTGGCTAGATCTTTCAATTTTAATTAGTTAGTCGGGGTGAGAACGCGTGCAGGGTTGTTTCGAATTTCGGCTTTGCTTTCTCGACTAAATGAAAGTAGGTCAGAAATTCGTAATATATACACTGAAATTCCCAATGGGTTCCACAATACGCGCGATAACATTACGAATCTCGATGCTATTATTTGGATGGTTGGATATGTTGGAGGAGATTGCTAAAATATATATCAAACATTATGATTGTTATGCACAGCTACGTTTAATCTGGGGAAAGAAAGCACATATACAAGCTTATGATATAAAATATTAACAAAAGATTTTGCAGATTACATATTAAAAATTACTTTCAATTATAATGAATTCTCATCTCGTAAATTCAACTCTTGTGAATAAAATAACACGAAGATTCGTGTGAACGTAATTCATAAATTATTTTAGGCTCAAAACTTTTTTGTGGTCATATTTTGTCACAGAAATAAATTCAATGGATTCAAATTAGCGATAAAATTAGTTTGTTTTCTGATCAATTCTGAAAATTCATTAATTCCAATAAAACTGTATAAAATAGTATTTTCGCTTTTTAAACGAAAATATATAAATTCAGCATATTTTTGTAAGGTTGGTGAATCTCTGATTAATTTTTGTTCTAAAAGTGTTTGAAAATTATAAAGAAATCATGTTTTACTGAAATATTGAAATATTTTTATGTTATGAGGTACAATATACCGTTAAAAAAATATATTCTCTGAAATTTTTATGTCGAGTTCTTTTCATAAAATTGAACAGCAGTTAACGGCACGCACAGTCAAAGATTCCATCACATTCTCGAAAAAAAAAATCATTAGAAAAACAAGATGAAAATTGTATGCTTGTTGAATATTATTATGTGTATGTTTATAATGTGTGTGTGTATGTATGTGATAAAAACCCTAGAAAAATATTTCTAAACAAAATTAAGATCAGGACGACTATTTAAAAATGATTCTATTGAAAATCAACACATATGGGATGTAAAAAAAACTTTGTTTTGTAATTATATATCTCTCGGAAACTATACGTGATGATATCTTTTGACTCGTGGATCATAATTGCGTTTCTTTAAACTAATCAAAATAATCTGATTTTTTCGTTGGAGATTGGAAAGAGTATTAAAATTTATTATACAATGTAATCGATATTACGAAAACACGTTACGGGGTAATCAAATTTCTAAAGAGGACTGGGATTTATCGATGTTGAGAAAGATTCGATGAATCGTCATCCGGATGGCATGCCGGGTCGATTCGCTCGTTCATAATTATTTTATACGTCCCGACTCTATCTCTTGCTTGGACGCTTGGACATTACGCAAAACATGTTTCGCTGGCGTTGCGAGGTAACGGTTCAGCGAGGCGGGCTTGGAAAATTGTCCGATCGCCAGCGAACGGCGAACGACGCTTGCGACACGTTGATCCCCTCGGCATCGAGTCTTCATCTGTCGATATTTCTGGATTATCCCGATCGAGTTTTGATAACGTACCGCGATGATGAGAGAGAGAGAGAGAGAGAGAGAGAGAGAGAGAGAAACTCTATAGTTAAATCCTAGAATAAAGTGTCGAGTATAATATGCATGGACGAATGAAAGAAGGGGCGAATTTTTGATGTTTCGTGAAATGTCTGTGCTGAAATCGGATGTCGGATCCGAGACTATTATATCATATATGATAGTCGAGAAGATTGTGAGGAAAATCCGAGTTTTGCATGCTAAGAGATTAATTTATCCTTCTAAGAAAAAATACTTGGTCTGTATCTACGCGAATGATGATTCATTCAAAGTGAATGCATTGGAGAAACGGGTTTCTTTCGATTCAAGGCGAATTCATTGGGGAGTTCGCTTTTATGTGACGATGAGAAAACTAGGGAAAAAAGAACAAAAGAATCGTTTCACAGAAATAATAATCTGCATTTACGGCGGAAATAGAGATTTTCGCTTCGCGGTATAAGTTCTATTAATAACTCTATATGTAAAAAATAGTATAGCGGGTTTTTTTTGAATTGTGAAGTTAGATTAATGGATTCTGAGCAAAAGCATGTGTGCGACTATATTTTTATAAAACTAATATTTTTATTATATATTCGTTATTATATTTATATTAATATTTAAGTATTAAGCAGATTTTTTAAATTGCTGAAATTGTGCGTGAATATATCCAAGATTACTATCAATTTTAAAAATGGATTTGTATACAACGTTGACAGTTTCAATTACAAAAATATATCGTATTCCTATCATTTTTCAACGCGGAACGAACCATTTTTGCGGAAACATCGTTCGCATGAGTCACTTCCTTTCCGCTTTAGGCGACTCCGGGAATAATCATCAAATGCGAACCGTGTAAATTCGCCGCTTCGCCGTGCCGGGACTTGCGAAATGCGAGTAATAGCTTTCGCCGTGCCAAGTCATTCTTCCGCCTGCACGGACGAGGCGCGATAAAGCTCCTCCTCGTACGAACATCGCGTCGACATTCCATTTTCGGAATGTAGTGTCTATCCCCCGTCTGGGGACCACCTCTAGCCCCCGATCCCAAGTAAGTGTATTCGGCTGCAATGCTGCAGCAATGCTTCTGTAATTTATTTTGGCACCAAACTTTAGAGTTCTGAAATATCGCGACCTACCTACCTATTTAATTGTGAACTTTACAACGGGTCGAAGAAGAATGTTCGAAACGAGAATAATAACAAGAAAATAATATCGCACCACCGTTTCTGACGCGAAGACTTTGTCTTGAAAACTCGGGTGTGCTGAATCGCGTTAAAATAACATTTGAGCAAAATTATTCCCAACGTTGACATTTTCAAGTTCGTAAAGTTCATGCAAATTCACTTGTAATTAAACTTGTCTCAGATCTGGCCATATCTCGTTCTACTAATCATTATATTCAAATAATTTCCGCTTTATAAGCACGATGCAGTGAGATTACATTAAAAAACAAGATAAAACTTTTCAGATTCTTTTTTATTCGTCACATTTATCGTGCCACAATTATTTCATCGCGTTTTATATTTCAATTGTAATGTAATGTCAAATCTTATATATTTTTTTCTTCTTTAAGTCTGTCATGTTTATGATAAAGTTGGCTGAAGTAAAATATTCTAAAAGATCCGCTGGTGGCATCCATTGTTCATTGCTCACGAGCTTAAGCGTAAACATGATTTATTCGCGGATTATGCATCGTGTCACATCGAGGAAAAATGTATTATCGCCCCGGTGATGTCGAGCTTGCACGTCGCCCCCGTCGCGACGCATACACACTTTTATTTACACATTACAGTGTACATCTCTTGCGACGCTAGTCAGATATGTTAAAGCTCGATTATATATACGCGACTGTTCCTTTCTGAGAATGCATCTTGTGCTTATTATTTCATTTTGTTCTTCCGTTGGAAGAATTCGCGAGAAGAATACGGGAACGCGAACGGACCTGTGCGAACCTGTTTCTTTTCAACGCGGTCTTTTATGGAAAAAAAAAATGTAAAGCTCTTTTCTCGTATGTCGAAATATACACGTTTTGTGTAAACCAGTTGCGCGAAAACCAGTTTACCGCAATAAAACCGTGTACAGGAAATAGAAGATATATTATTAATTATATAATTCTATATTATATATCGAAGCTTAAAAAATATATATATATATATAATATTACGATAAAGATACACGAATTCGAGGTTAATGACTTCTTACTAATTTATACAAGACCTTCGAGCAAACTTTTTCAAAGGTATGCATTAATCGAGTCGTGTATTACTGGCTTCTCTAGACAAAGAATGGCATTTGCGTTCGATTAAAAATTTAAAGGTAAGTATTATATATGTTTGCTTGTAAATAGGTTTCTATATATAATTCTCTCTCTCTTTTCTCAATAAAAAAATTATCTCTCTCTTAATTATTATACTTTTATATATTTTATGACATATTTTTTTTTTAATAAAATGTGTAGAGTGTCCGCTGTTATTAAAAACAGTGTTACTGAATTTGCAAATTGAATATTATTTTGCGATCTGTATCTAAAAACGTAACACGCAATAACATCGAATAAAAATATATTGTGCTGTTACTAATTGTGTTTCGGCTAGCAAAGTTAACCTTCCTCGGGAAAAAGGAGTTCATGGAGTATTAACAATACGCGAAAGTCACTCTGCTAGTAGCGCGTTTCATTTGCATGTTTCAAAACTTTTTCCATGAAAAATGCAAACTGTTTGCGCGTTATAAAACTACTGTATTTCGCGAGTATTTTTAATCGTCGTTGCTCATTAATAATCTCTTCCGCGTCGGCTGCATGTACCGAAATTTCAGGCGACCAATTTACGATGGTACTGGGAAATGGGATTAGATTGTGTTATCAGAAGTAACTTTGCATCGGAGTAGTTTTACGGAGCCATACATTATTCAACGAATAAATTAACAATTAACTCATGGAATTATGTAATTATCAAAACTTGAATTAATATAAATAACTTTCTTAGATATTAAATTTTTATTCCGCGAATATATTAAACGTACGAAAAATTGTTATATTTTTTACTATACGTACGGATTAAATAAAATATTAAATTATTATATTCCATCGTAATATAATATTAACACACAACACATTAATTTGTTATCTTTCGGTTATTTAAAAATTTTTATTTGCTATTACACAGAATTATATCTTTTGTCTATTGGCGTAGCTCTCGTTATATGCAGGATCCGTACATATGTATCAGGACCATTAATGCGCTCCATTATACAAGCCTGCTCGCGTTTATTCTCGTGCGAACAATCCTCCGGCCACAATTGCCGAGTCGACTTCGAAACACAAACTCTCTTTTATGGTTTACAAGTTTACTTTTACGAGGTAAATGTTCTCGATCACTCTTATCACTTCCCTTGCAGCGCATAAGTGGAAACGGGGCGCATAATTTCGCAGCGCGGCAAGTTTCACAATCGCGAGTTTGCGGCTCTAATACACAATCTAATCTTCTCTACCAAGAATAAATTTCGCGTGTTTATAGAACTTATGATCAATTTTTCGGTGCACATTTTTGTCAACAGGATCGATCGACGACCGGACACCTGGAGGTGGTAGACATCAAGGAGAAAAGAGGATGAGAGGAGGAGTCGATCCGCCGTCGAAGGTGAGGCGAGGTGGAACCGACTGAAAAAGAGAAGAAAAAGAAGAAAAAAAGAAGAAGGCTGAAAGTGAAGAAGAGACGCGGTGGAGGAGACGGCGGAGAGGGGTCGAAAGGTTGAGCGACCTACGGACCACGACGAGGAGGAGGTGGTGGCGGGGAGAGGGTAGACGGGGAAGAAAGAGGAGGAGAAGGAGAACGACCGGTGGAGAAGGACGGAGAAATGATCTTGGTAGGTGACTGGCAAAGTGCTTCGGTGGTCGACTCCTCGACGAAAGGCAGATAGCGCCGCCATTAGTCGTTGCCGGGGCACGGAACATCGGGCCCATGCGCGTTGCGGCCCTGGCCGTGGGTGAGGAGGGTGAGGAGGAAGAGGAAGAGGACGAGGACGAGGAAGAGGAGGCGGAGGACCGAACGGGGCATCGCCACGAGGTTCGCGGGCTCGCGATGTGCCCCGCGGCTACGGCGGCAGTGGGGGGCAGAAGTCGACAGCCCGCCACGATGTGTCCGATTTTCTTTGTGCTGCTGCTGCTGTTACCTGTCTGGATCCTGACGATCGTCGTCGATGCGTCTCCCCTTCATCCCGTACCGCCGCACAGAGGTGAGTCACGTTTACCTTTCTTTGTCGACTCGTTAGAGGAACGGTGCCCCAAAGTCCGCGTACACTTTGGATGATATTAAATTCGTTGTACGATGAATTTGTATGGACATGTCGATTCACTATCGGATAAAGAATTTTTAGAATTCCAAAAGTTTCTTGAACTAACAGCCAATCAGTACCTAAGTCCAACAAAACTTATCATCGACAATATAATAGCACTTCTATAGAGCAAAGATTGGAAATTAAAAATTGGAAAAGAGAAAATTTTCATTAAAATTTTCCTTTTCGTAAAGAGTTTTCTCTTTCACATCTAATTATTTAATTTTCTAGTGAAACAAAATTCAAGATTAAGATTTTAAAAATATAATTGTTAGTAAAATTATAATAGAAGAATGAAAAAGCTCATTAATATTGTTTTGGGTGAATAAATAATTATCATGACCTGACAAATAAATTATACATAATGTTAAACATTTTTTAGTTTTTTAGTCTAGTCTAGTCTTAGTTACTCTATTTTTTTAGTTTTTTTTTAAATAATTAATAAAATATTGTAAAATAAAGCAGTTATAGATTTTAAGAACCGATTTTTTGGGGTTTTTAAAATTATTTATTTAAAATTATTATTCGCATTTTGATACAAAAAGCGTAAAAACGAATGACACGTGGAGAAATTATGAAAATAGCCTATGAATATAGAATCAAAAGAAAGATTTGATTTCCAATAAAAATTATTTTCGCGATTTCCGGTATTGATTCGAATGGAATCACGAGTAATTCGCGATTGAGTTATATATTAGATCTGTTCTCATTTAGCAATCTGTAATGTGCATCTCGCTAATGCTATCATGTAATTCTAATTTGTATAATGAATATGAAATCGGTCTCGCATGAGAGATTGATTCATAATTAATAGATTCATATGGATTAACGATGTTTTTATTGTTTCTTTGATATATATATATGAGTATAAATATATATGTATGTACAATGCCGTTGTATGTGCAAGTTTTAAGTTCTATTTTATTGAAAATAACTATATTTTTCGTATATTCTCTTTTAATATCGATTCAGGAACAATGATAATGATAATTTAGAATATTCGACCAGCTTGACAAATAAATCTTGATTTTTTTTTACTTTTTGAATTAAATATTTTCATTATAATCTAAGATAAATTTAATAAAATTTGGTTTATTATCGCGATTATACGTGTTTGCGTGACTCTCGAGATACTTTAGAGATATCACGCCATTCAATGTCCTGAACGGGTCCATCCGCGCTGTTCGACGATGATAGTCTCAACCCATCCCGATACTCCCCTTTGCCTCACGTGTTCCTTTTATGTTCCGATCGTTCGATCGATAGTATTTACGGAAACAATGGTACGCGACCTTAAACGGCACTCTAATTGCGAAAGCACGTGATGCAAACTGCATTTCGCGTTGTTTTATTGACCGTTCAAATCATATATATACATCGAAAGTTGCTTAAGTCACATATCTGCAAAGTCTGTTCATTAAAATGAATATATCGCGCAATTTATATTTCGTATCTTCATATTTGTTTGAAATTTTTTTGTGGACTTAGATAATTAAAAAATGTAATTGCGATGGTTAAATAATTAGACAAATATCTAAAATAAAAATTTGTAGCGAAGACTATGATAGTAAAAGATAATTAAGTTGAATATAAATAATGAACTGTTTTCTTTGTTTATTCAGCTCTTTTTCATTCTCTTGAAAAACAATTATTATGTAGATATCTAGGCGAGAAAAACATGTCGAGTGCGAGTAATTGGATTCGAATGTGATCGGATTGAATCCGAGAGCTTTCGTTTGCCGGATGCGATTGCTCTTATCACTAATAATAAGATTCTAGACCATTTGCACATTAATATATTCCTTCTCATCAATCTAATTGAGCGCGTTTATAATTAAAATTAACCAAATTATATATGTGAATAAATAGACAATTTTCTTTTTATTCGCGCTTTTAACTACTCGGTAAAATTTTTTAGTTTTCAATTATTTTTTATTAAAACAGTTTTACATACGCAAATACTTCCCGGTCATTGAGAGATCACTTCGTACGGATTACAAAGATATCGAAAAATTATTAAATTCGATATATTGAAATCTAGTGGCTGGGTTATAAAGGTTAATATGTGTGCACCCTTTCGGTTAAATGGACGAGAAACAAGTGCACTTTGGTCGCTGTACTTGTCCGAGATCTAAAAACGCGTCTCTGAGGAGCTCTTTTGGCCGAGTGTTCGTAGTGAATGCTTGAGCGTGTGTTCATTTCTTTTAAAATTTTTGTCACTTTACCATTCTTAAAACATTAAACAAGTTTTCATAACAAATATGATATTTTGCAACATATACAACGTACGGAAATGAAATAACTGACTTTGCAATTATTTTACGATAAAATATCGGAATCCATAAATAGATAATTATGTTTGTGAGAGCCTCATAATTTAGACATTTGGTTTCTCTTATTAGTTTTTTCTTCTTATTATCGAAATTTAAGTTATATTTCTATAAAAGCGAATAATATTGATTTTGATTATTATTAGGTATTCTTTAAATATTCTTTGTTAAATATAATGCTGCCTAATTTTAATGATGTAATTTAGTGATACAAATACGGATCTCATATTTATTCATGGATGTATTCGTTTTATTGCTCTATATTTTGCTGTGTTCCGATTCCCCACCGGGTGCACCCGATATTATAGTATATGTCACGTATATTATAATATTGGGTGCACCCGGATGGGGGATCGGAACACAGCTTTTAATGATAGAAATCATTGGTTGAGTTTACTTTTTTATTATACCCGTCTGAAGACGTATAGAAATTTGTCGCATCCTATTTTTTACAATAAACTATGCAAGTGAAAATATGCTCGTCCGACCTACGTACTTTTGAATTTTGCAACGATCTCGGCAAAATGCGATACAGTTATCGCGCGTTTTTCTGTGGACAATCGAGCGCGATTTGAATACGCTTTAATGTTTAAATTACGTAACAGAACTCAAGTATTTCAATCTGACAATGGAAATATTGAAAATATTTGTCTGAATCGGTTTTCTTTAATTTTGAAAAAAAAGTATTAAGTTTCCAGGGGGGAATACCTTTACCATTATTTTTAGACTATAGCAGAATTATTTAATATCATATAAATAAAAAATAAAAATATATTACTCAAAAATAATTTTGCATTTTTATAGTTATTTAATTATACTTATAGATATAAAATGGAATTCTGTTAAAAAATATTTGTTTTTATAAAAAGACTTGCTTTATGTTTAAAACGAGAAAAGAAATATAGCCGTATAATTCTGAAATACGATGTGAGCATGAATTAGACTCACATTTTCAGAGCTCTAGTATCATATTATTATAAATAAGGTAATCACAACCAAGACGTTGAGTTGTACAATACGAAATAATATATTAATAATTTTGTATGTAAGCATTATATCCTGTAGCAACAAAAGAAATTTTCTTTTCGTCTTCTTTGTTTGCCTATAAAAAAAGAGATTAACGGGAAGACTTTTTAGTTTATCTAAGAAATGAAGAAGCGTTTCTTCGCGCTCTTAATCATGCTCGCACCTGGTACAAACGTACGCTTTATGGCGCGACTCATCTTCGCATGACTCGCGATTTACGGTTTGCGCAACGCATTCTCTTCCCAGAGACGTGGCCATTAATAGAACCGTTTCCTTCACATGCATTTTTTCAGATATCACGCGCAACTCATACATCGGATATTACGAGGCAGCTACTTATGACACCGCGACCTTGAGACAACATCGCAATCGGATACGTCGCGACGTCACCGACTCCGAGCAACCTCTGATTTTACACCTGAAGACGCTTGATAGGTGAGTCCCATAAGCGAATCCATCTTTCCTTATCTCGATACACACGACGGTACAACGAGCTCCTTTTTCCCTCGTGCGTGGCGTGGCGTGTTTCGAGCAAAGACACAAGATCGATACCGGATCTGACTTTGGACATCCGAGAAGACTGTTGAAATTTCAGCTATCTCGAACACTAGATTTTAGTTTCAAAATCAAAATAAGACGAATATCGGAAGTTTGAAAAAGATATCAGATTTCGATTTTTGCAGATCTATGACATTATGAAGACTTTATACGATTTAGCAAAACTTCTCTGAATAAGCTTTTGTAATTATACAATTTTTTACAAATTTCGAAAATTGCGGATACTGTATCTTTTACATACGATTGTAAAACGACATGGACAAAGTCGCCGCAGCGTTCTCGGTATGTCCTAATTAGGTCAGTGGTATCTGAATCCGATTAAAGATGGTGGTCAAGACCAATTCACGTGTGGCTTATATAATTTGTATATATCGCGTATAATCGAAGTTATTTGGAAATTGTGTGCTATACATACATATAACTTTTTTATAAAAATAGAGATTTACTAATAGATATCGAAGGAAGTTGTTATCTTTCTTAACAAAGAAAACTGAGTTTTTTTTATATTTTCTAATATTCTTAGGATTATTAGACATCCCTATTTTTTATTATACAAGTTATTCTTTATATATTTTTATCATTTTTTAAGAATCTTTCATTTCTTCGTAATGGAAGATTATGTTCAACACAAGATGTATTGTAAGATATAATTTTTAAAGCTTTTTCTAAGACAAGGAAATTTTGTTGCTAAAAGCGATTACAGCAGCAATGCTTACAGATATGATAATTGGAGAATTATAGAAAAAATGCGAATATAATATCAATGTTTGCACGTCAAACTAGATTTACTAGATTTACTATCTACAGGAAAAGCAATTATAGAGTTTCACTCTCGCGGTTATTTAATGTAAGATTGGAACATAACGCAACATCGGAAAGTTTAATTTATGATAGCGCTCCAGTTTAACAACGATACAAACCGCGCTCTAGTCTGTCGATGTATTACGGAATCGTTTAAATATTGACTCGCGCTTTCACTCTTGCGGCGTATTTATTAACTTAAGAAATGAATACTACAGATAACGGTCCGTCTTCCTTGTATATTCCGAATTATAACGGTACATGATATGATTTTCTCGAATTCTTTAATCCTCTTGAACTACAAAATTATATTTTTATCAACGCTACCATTTTTTATTATAAGACATAATGAGGAAAAAAATTAATTGACAGATAATAAATAAACAGTTTTTATTTATTATCCCTTTATTAAATAGTAGGATATTATATATTTATAGAAATTAAATGTTGAGTGACTTTCTTATGTATTAAGGTATGAGGTAATTACATCATTTCAATAATAGAGAAGATCGTGTCAGATGAATTCTATAATCGCATTAAATCACCTCGGATCCGAAAATTTCGTCTGGTTTCGCGTCCCGCGAGGAGCAATGTTAAACATTTGTCGAACTATCCATTATGCAAGAGACCGTGACGACCGCGTGCACCATGTAGATTGCAAAGTTACAACGAATGGTTTAGTATCTCGGCCGTAGCGAAGTGACCCGGTAGAAACGGTTTGCTCGCGAGCCCATCGCCATCGTGTTCCCTCTTCCTCGCCCCCTTTCCTTTTCCCCCGGGGGGGAAGAGGAAAGGGAAACAAGTTTCCGAGGAAATTTCGCCCGTAATTCATAGACGTTAAGCTAATTAACTGGCGGGGACTTCTTGTTCTTACAGTCAGGAGGATTTGCGGCACCCCGGAGGAAGAGACGGGGGAGCAGCGGGGGGAAGGTGGGAGTGAAAGATAGAGAGAGAGAGAGAGAGAGAGAGAGAATGAGAGAAATCTTCTCGACGAGAAATCAGTGAGTCAAGTCCCGTGATTCCCCGTGCGTCGGATTTGGATGCGCGTAATTACCGCTAATTGCTCCAACGACGACGAGGACGACGTGACGTCATTGTCTTTTTTTTTTCGCATCTCTCGCTGGTGCGATTACCGTTACTTTCGAAAATTCGCCGTGAAGAAAATTTGTTGCGCCGCGCTTATCTCCTTGAAGTCATGGAATTAGAACATTGATGTTTCTATTAGCGGAATCGGTCTGTGTATCGGGGGAATAGTTGTCTTTCTCTCCTGGACAAGACAAGTCATGTGATGTATGACAATA
Source organism: Formica exsecta (assembly GCF_003651465.1). Taxonomy (NCBI): domain Eukaryota; kingdom Metazoa; phylum Arthropoda; class Insecta; order Hymenoptera; family Formicidae; genus Formica; species Formica exsecta. Next base: position 145,621 of record NW_021850162.1, read on the forward strand.
TATTTATTATTTAAATTTTGCGTATCTATTGAAAACATTTTAAAAATACATTAACTTAATTAAAATATACATATACGATTTTTGCTCCAATCAATTATATTATATCTATAATTATATAAAGCGCAACGATTACGATCGCTGCAAGTTACAGCCCACTATTGCCACTTATCTTGATGCGTTACGAGTCGCACAGTTATTACGGCTATACATTCCGCCAGACGCAATATCTACTGCCGTTCTACGTTCCAGCAATTCCAGGGAGTTTCAGTCTCGAAAGAATTTCAGTTCGCGAAGAATTCCCTACCTAAAACTGTCCGGAGAATGTTAAATAAATGAGTACAAGAAAAAATCGTGGGATATGTATTGGCATTCCCGTTTCGCGCACCTCCCTCGCATCGCAAATTTCACGTTCTACGCGACAAACGACACGCATCGTCTCTCAGGTGATACAAGACACAAGAGAGAGAAACATCCCTCGAACGTATTTCCTCCGCAGTCTCGTTCTCAGTCCACCGATGTAACTACAGCGTACATCTCTTTATGTAAATCGGTCGAATTCACGTCAGGCAATAAAATGTAAAGCAGAAGGGGGATCGAGCCGTGCGCGCGATTCCCTTCGTTCGTTCCCGGTGTCGTCGTCGTACCAAGCGCGCGCCACACCCTCCTGCCACCCCCCCTCACCCCCCGAAACCCTCCTGTACTGTCGCACGACGGTGGCGTTTCCACCCCGGCGCACCTGGTACAAACTGGCAAGATAATAGTTGAGGAGAGGAAGACAAGAAGAAAGTTCCCTCCGTGTACGACACAGACGCGCCGTCCCGGTTTCTTGTCGCAGCGGCCTTCACTCGGTGATTGTTCCCGTCGAGTATCGCAATGCGATTTTCTTGCCCTTATCCGTGCCGCGGATATATACGACCTGGCGAATTTATTTGGCAAACTTGCCGGCCGTTTATATCGTCTCTCATACTTCGCGAATATATATGGATCGTCGATAGACAGTTTTTATAAATTTTGTCGCGACGTTTGCGATTAGACTGCGATATATTTGTCCTATGATCTTTTCTCTCATCTACTTTGGGTTCTGCAAGGGATAAATTATAAAAATAATCTGCAATGTTTCATGAGGGTAATTTGTATTATATAATATATAAGCTATTGTACTCTATTTTTTTTATCCGATCGCGTTGTATTTATGAAATTGATTCTCATTCTTTATAAAATTAATATTAAAAAATATATATATAAAAACTGTGGGAAGAAAGCTATTTTCGAAGAAAAATTAAAATTAACATTTTTGAAGAAAAAAAAAAAATAATAATTTTGCAACACGAACTTTTTATACGATATACATATAACATATTTTTTGTTTAAAAAACGATTAAGGAAGATCATATTGTATATTTCTTTTTTAAAGATATATTTTTTGTCATATTATGAGAAAATAACTATTTATATTTTATCGACGATTTTATTAGTTTCTTTTAGTTTGTATGACACGCACACAGATGAGAAAACAATTTACATATTATATACATTTTTAGCGATTTCTCAATATATAGTTTAGTCTTGGGAAGAGAGAGCGGTACGGTTGAGAGTCGGAAATAGACATCGTATACAGGCGACACCTTCTCACTTTTCTACCCGCGCTTTTGTTTCTCGATGAAAGAGGCTTCGCGCATGAATAGGTCGTATGTACCTCGGCGCACCTAGCTCGGATGTTGCGGATCCAGTTTTCCCGTACGTGGGCACAGGTTTAGCATCCAAGCCAACGCATCGTTTCGTCGTGCATACGGGGGCGTTTTATGGGCGACTATGAAATATATGAAAGCTAAAGAGCACACGGTCGGAGCTGCTTTTTCCTCTACCTCTAAGATATTTGCATGTGTGCCTGTACTTCCTTAATATAATAAAGTCGACCTTTGTTACTAAAGCGCAGCATCGTAGCAAAAATCGTGAAAATTTACCTCCTCGGTGCGGGCGCGCGAGTCATAAAAAGTACGTATATCGCTCGCTTATGATCATTATGAAAATAAACGTTATGCAAAAGTTGCAGTTTCAAGGAAAAACAGGAAAATTATTTGAACTACTTCCCCGCTTCGTAGCACGATCGCTCTTCTTTTGAAGAAGTTATAACTGTTATAAAGAAACGTGCTCAAAGAATTATTAAACGGATGATACCTTTTTGTGACTGTATTAATATGTCAATATTTTCCGTAATGGTTAGAAAGAGCGAAGACCATGAAATTAATAAATAATATCTTTAATCTCTCTTAGTTATTAGCTCGAATCAATATTTGTGATAAAAGAGATACAGATATTTCATAGACTATTGACGAAGTTTATCTAAAAGCTAAAATGATTATAGAATATTTTTAAGAAAAAAAGTATATCAGTAGTAAAGTTCTACTTTTGCCAAAGAAATTTGGTACCGAATTTTCTTAAAGGAAAATGTAATCTCTTGATGGCATGATCTTTCTTCTTTCCTTTTATCAGCAACTTTTTTCATATTTAATGTTGAATAAATATAGTTAAATAATTTAGTATAAAAGAAAATAGTTTTTGAACGAAACTAAAAAAAAAGCAATTGTATTCTTTAATGTATTAATTTAGTAAATAATTCATCTCTCTTGGCATCTTAATTTTTATCATTTGAATAAGTGTGCGTATTTAGATATTATTAAATTGTTTCAGAAATTTATAATGATAGAAATAGATTAAGTGTTCCTTGGTTTTAATTGGAGAACATCTTGTACATACAAACTTAAGAGATTAGCGGCAAAAAGATTGGCAAATGCAACGAAAGTACGCCTTTTACAAGCTCGCGCATTAAAAGCGGCACTTAAACGACTTTTTCGCGAGGGGTTACGATGCGATGAGGCGAAGATACGACCAATGATGCCAGAATTGAGACGCGAGCAACACGACTCCGTACTGGTGGGGATACACACACAAGCGTAAACCGTGTACGTGTAATGCGCAGAGCGCTCTGCGCATTACACGTACACGGTTTACGCTTGTGTGTGTATCCCCACCAGTACGGAGTCGTGTTGCTCGCGTCTCAATTCTGGCATCAGTGGATACGACATAACGAGCCTCCTTCTAGACAAAACTGACGATTCAATGCGCGGTCTGTGGCGAAGGCGTAAAGACGTTGGATTATGAAAATTATTGTCGCGGAAGCAGCATGGCGAGCGCGCCATAAAGAGCCGGGACTAATTGTTACACTTTCCCTAATTCCTCGGGTAATGCGTCCCAACTCTGGCCGCGTATCTTTATGGTAATCCAGCGTGTTAGCGTCTTTTTGCTTGGGTACGTTAAAGTCGTTTCTTCGCCGGCGTCTTCGCGCTACTAATACGATGATAATAAATGCCGCGAAAAGAATTACGATCGTTCTGGCAGGTCTTTAAATAAAAGCGTGAATAACCGTTAGTTGATAATACATTAAAAGAACTTTATCCTTTAGGAATAAAATTATTTTCTTTCCGAATATGGACATTTATTGAAAGTAGATCGTTAGAGAAAAAGAAATTAATAATATGATAAATTCAAAATGCATTATATGTATATAATTGTTTTTTTCTATAGTATAATGCTTGTGATTTTTTGCATTAATTATACTATGAAGTACAAATTAAATGCGTGATTTAGATGGGAAAGATAAATATTTTTTCTTTCCATATTTTACCAATACATTTTTTCGATAAATCTGCAATTTTTTTATAAGCCATAAATGATTTGTTGGTTAAGAATTCGACACATAGAAAGAATTGTGCAAAATAATTGAGATATTTCCCTTAGTTTCTTTTTATATATGAAATGCTCGGAATGTTTTGTTTACATTTTTGTTCTTGAGATGAAGCTCAAGTCTTTCTGAAAAAAAGAAAAACATAATCGGCAATCCGATCGATAAGAAACAAAATATAGGTAGTAGGAATTTTAGATATCAACAACTCACATAGGAGTCAGTCATCGACGAATAAACGCAGAGGCAAGATTTCCAAATTTTTTGATGAGAGAACGAGAAAGAGATATTAGATCTAAAGCAAGAAGTGATGTTAGAATATTTCAATATATGAGATTCTTTATGTTTATATATCTAGCGTGCGTCATTGTAATGGCCTTTAACGTGACTTCGCGTTTGATTGGTTTCACTTGACCTTCTATGTAAATACAACGTCATCGCGGAATCGGACTTTAACGAGATATCCGGAAACGTATTTGCGCATCATCACTTGTGAAAGTCGTATAAGTTTGAACACTAATTTTATGCAAAATGAGATTCATGTCATTATTTTATCGTATTTTATAATGATTTTCAGTTTCTCGCCGACTTTTTGATTGTCACTGCGTGTCAGTCATCTGTCATATGATGACTATCACTATGATTATCGTTACAGTGTGCTTAAAAAGGATTTATCATCTAATTGAATAAGGATATGCAAGAAGAATATATGAGCGCATATAATATTATAAAGATTTAAGATAAATTTAAATTAGTCTAAAAAGACTAGATTTTAAATAAATTAAAAAACGCAGTTTAAATAGAACATTATTTTTCTCGAATTAAAAAAACTCCAGTTTATGTTTACGCTTATATTTCGCGTGTTAATAATATACAAATGTCTCATTTTGTCGTCACACATGTTTCCTATTTAATAACCTTGGTTCGTTCTTGATTAAATATGTTACAATGTATTTAATTTACAAATGTATATAAAGTATAGTCACGAAATGCAATTATGTTGCATATTTAAATGGACGGATACATTTCAGTTATAAATAATAACTAGTATATGCGACACGCGTATTTGTGAAAGCGCTAACGAGTTTCTCGGGCACACGTTTCAATTTACCACATTCTAATATTGTATGCGTTTATATTGCCTCTTTCAAAAATATCTCCTTTATAATTTATTTGTTGTTGCATTTTGTACAGAGTATAGTAACATGGTTGAATTTATTTTTACATAAAATAGATGCTCTATATGGTAACATCTATACGTCTTTATCAAGAAACAAATATTATCATGTTTCAATCGTCATTTACTTTTCTACAAAAATAATATTTCTTTTTTTTGTGCCGAAAAGATGCATTATTCGATTTCCGAGCAATACTTTGTTATATTTTTATTATCTCTTTATTATCGATATTTATATTTTTTTGCGATACGCTGTTTTTATAATCTCGATGGTATATGCGCGTCAATGATTGAAAGCTTTTTTATGAAAACATCAATAACTTATTCATATAGATATGCATATTATAATATTTTAATGTTTTACTCTTTTTTCCACAAATTTCTGCTCTTTCATAATTTATTTGCTCTACTATTTTATACCAATAAATAATATGCTTTAATTTAATATAACGAGCGTAAAATTTGCTAGAATTATTTAAATTTTTACATATTCTTATTTATTATATATTTATGTATTTATTATCTATTTTTTTAGAAAGATAAAATGCAATATATGTACGAAGGAAAGACATCGCTTGATATCGAAGGAAAGATTTATTCGTGTCATATGATGTGTCTTTGCCATCAAATGACCTGATGATAGTAGTCAATCTATGCTTTTAATCCATTTTAAGCCGCGCGTTTTCTTAATAGGAATCCGCAAGGAATAATGCAAATGTCAATCTTAATAGATTATGATCTCGTTAAAGGCGAATTTGTTACGTAAATGTCACTTGTAGGAGCGAAAGAGCGCGTGTATATTTAACTGAATCTGTGGGAGAAGCCATTCGATCTGTATGATGTTACATGGTTTCATCTTGAGCTTAAGCGATCTTTAGAGGTTCGAAGGCTTCGGATGTCGTATTTCTCGAAGTCATAGGAGACATCCTGCATTGCCAGATCAATCCTCGAGTCTATGTTAGGAATAGAATGCGCGATAAACATCGCGATTAGATCACATTTTTCACTTATTTGTAAGAATTATACTTGGAGAATTTTATTTTAAATATTGAAGATTTTTGTGTTGAATATATTTCTCTAATGTTGTTAAAATAATGTGATATATATTTTGAATATAAATATAAATTGTTTTAATTTTATAATATCAACGATGTTTCTTCATTATCGATAATTTATCAACGTTCAGCCAAAGATGTCTTTATATATTTTATTTTTGTGCGAGAGACTGAAATATATCTACATAATAAATATGCACGGATTTATAAACTCTTTATAAACTGATTTGACATTTAATACAAAGCATGCTCGAGAGTAATATCGCATCTCGGTGAGGAAATCAAGATATTTATTCTGTACGTATACGCGTATGTACGTGTATGCACATTATTTTTTGCCTTCACAAGCGCGTGCAATACCTATATTGATATACGATATGGAGATCTTGTACATATATTTGATTTAAAATAATACATTTTTAGATGAATCTCTTTACGGTCTGATATGTTCGAAAATTTAGTTGTAGAGATTTTATATATTATACATATAATATAATATAATATTATAATATAAAAGAGGTTTTATTACCGAATCGATTTCGAACATTATAATTAGATGGAAAATGTCCTATCTTTTATTATTTATTTCATTGATATTGGAGAGATATTCTCTGGATTTTCTCGTTATCTCTAAAATCAAATTCGATATCTAAATTCTCGATATCCCAATCAAAATTATCGGAATAATTCTTGTGGATAAGTGAAATATAGTTCTTCATTTAATGTTTCCCGTTCCTTTGTTACGGCGATTTCCTTCCCACTATTCATATTATTATCAGATTATCGGCTTTTTGTGTAATGACCCGAAGTGAGCCTCCCTTATCATTATTATAACACACGAAGAAAGTCGACAATTAGTCTTTCCCGCATTTAAATCACAAAAAGTTTTCTCATTCCGCTACTTTATAATTACTATTCATCTTACAGATTCTGGACGATACGGTTAGTTCACGACGCGAGTCTGTTCAGCAAGGACGCATCTTTTGAAAGTACGGACGGACCAATATCCTTCGACACGTCGCATTCTTATGTCGGTACTATTTTAGGTAAGTTCAATTATATTATTCTGTTTATATATAATTGATTGAAAAAATTATAAATTAAACTATTAATTAGTTTCATATAATTATTAACTGTATTATTAAATTAATTATTATTACTCAATTAAATACTATTTGAATTAAAACAAAATATTGAATAAATTATGTCTCTCATCATAAATTGAAAATATTTAATTTTACACAATTGAAGAGAACGTTAGAGCGAAATAATACATTTAAATTAAATTCTATATTTTTTTATCTATTTTATATAGAATTTTTCATTTCATTTTCTTCTCATTCTCATTTCCAACAAATCAAATTATTTTCTACAAGTATTATTATTAGTATTATTTTAACTGCAGTAATTTTTGGAATAAAATTATTTAACGATTTCATCGATGTATTGATCAAATTGTATATTCCATGGTTTTTAATTTAATTTTAAAATACGCGTTATATGATAATACAAATAATATAATTAACATTAATAATGTACAAAACTGTATATATTACAAATATTGTGCACTACGTTTATCCCGTTTGTTTAGAATCGATTATTCTTTCAAGTTTTTAAAATGTAATCTATTTTCTCTGTGTTTGTCTCCGTGCTGTGTAATAGATGTACTATTTGCGATAAAGCGCAAAATGCGTGTATCAAAGGGACTAAGTACGTTTGCGCGTAATTCCTTGCCCAAGTCGTGGATCTTGATTCGAGATTATCGTGATTATCTCGACAATCCGTTAATCTCAAAGCTCTCTCATCGTGCGTCAACGCCATACAGCTGCATAGATGTGAGAGCGCCGTGATAGTCATTGCAGCGCAACCAGATCAATATTTATACACGTTCACTCCGCGTATCGGAATTACATTGCGTAAACGAGGCGTATTATCGTCATTAGCGGCGCGGAGCGATCGCTGGCGAAAGAGT
>NW_021850162.1:154259-164816 GCF_003651465.1 Formica exsecta
AAAGAGTGTCAGCACATTTTGAGATTAGGCGTGGCTATATGCTGACGAGCGTGTCCGCGACAAAGTAATTAGCCGGGCATCCTTCAACTTCAGCTTCGTGATGGATAGCGTGTATAGCCGCCCCGTCTGCTATTCCGGAGGCGGTTTTCGCGAGCACATGTGCAGCCGTATTCGCCTGGTAAAATCATGCCTCGGCGCACCTGAGGGTGCCTTGTTTAATCCTTTGATGCACTCTATCCGCTTTCACGTTACGGAAAGACTTCGCTTCATTATAATTGAATACCGGTTTCTCAAGCCGAAAATTACATCAAGAAAGATTTCGTCTGATCTTAATTTAATAACGCCGCAAATAAAGCGTAAAGAACATTTTGTTAATAACAAACACCTTTATTATAATTAAATAAATTTTATTTTTTTTAATTCTTTTGTGATAAACGACAGAACTGAAAAGAATTTCCAATTTGTATAATAATTTACATTTATTTTAATATATTCTATAAACTAATAACAACATAATATGTTGCATATGTATATATTCTATTTATGCTTCCAAAATAAACTAATTAATCAATGAAAAATAAAGTTTTGTTTTTATCAATTTTTTTTATCGATTCCTCTGAGATTACACAAGCAGTTTCAGTATCAGCAAAGAATAACAAGATTATCTCAAAACTAAGTAACGTTCAGGATTGGCTTTATTATCCTGGTATAGGTCTTTTGGAATATTTACTATACTTTAATTAGCCAATATTTCCAAAATTGCATGCGTGACAAGAAAATTATGTGTGACGCATGAAGTTATTTTAACTCCCAAAGCGCATCAAAGGATTAACGCTTTGTTTAATGTCATTGCGTAACCACAGATGGTTTTCCGGCTGAATACGATTTCAGTAATTCATTAAGCACGCTCTCGTTAGTTCGCGTCGCTAATGTGCCCATTAATAATTGAGTTTGTTCCGCGTTACACGAATCAGTCTATTTATAGAAGAACCGAAATAATCTTTCTTGATCAGTTTTTACAAAAACATCTCAATGATTTATTAGCATCGTAGCTTAGTTTCCATGTAATTAATTAAGAATAAATTTAGACTTTCGGATATACCGTGTTACGGACGATAGCGATTTAAAATTCTTACGATAAATTTGAAGTAGATTTGGTTGTAGTGGACACTTTTATTTACGTGTGTAATTTGTGATACATTCGTAATATTAATATAAATATTTTGATAATCATATTCACAAAAAATAAGATTCCTTAAAGTGCATTTTATCTTGTGTGAGTGTAGATGATCTTATTATTCTTCCGCGGTAGTAGAAGGATTAAAGCTTAATAAATAATGATGAACTCTAATAATAATAATAATAAATCAGCATAACAATAATTCATATAAATATCAGTTAATTTGCAAGGCCGGAAAGGATCGGTTAGGTCGATCGGCGACACCCTGTACATTGAACTGGTATCAGATATTCTCCTCGTAACTTTTCACGACTCTCATCGCGACTCGGAGCGAAATCGAGAAATAAATTTCTTGTTCGAACGAGCGTATCTCGAAGCGGGTCGCGTGCGCCTCGCCGCGACGCATTGGAATGCGCGAGGTAATATCGACGGAAGTGCAGGCCGAGCCATTGTCGATTTCAATTCAAAATTATCTGCAAACCACGCGTGAAATACAAGAATGAGTGGGCCATTTTGTGCAGATCCTCCAGAATTTGAAATTTTGCGTGCGAATTTGTGGTAAATTCTTACAACATTATTGGACGCGCATTGCTCTGTTAAAGACGCAAATATAATTTTTTTATTGACTTGGCACTATGATTATTCCCTACAGGAATAAAGTTTTTTTTTTTTTTAATAAGACAGGTATATATCTTAATGTGGACTATTGGTTTATTTCGAATCATAGTTAATTGACATTTTCGGATAGCATGCTTATCTTATGCTTGTTGAACTAGGAATCTCATTTTCGTCTTTTGGAAACATGCCAGATTCACCTATTGGAGATATACCGCACGGGGCTGTTGCCGAAGGGTCAGAAACAGAGGGATGTAGTATAGACTATAGACTTTTAATGGGAAATAAGCATATGTACGTCCATAGTTGTGACTATAACTGTTAGAACCTATAGTTAATGTTATATGTCTGTGGAAAACGGAAAATTTAAAATCCAGTCCTTTACATATGATACTTAATTTTAATCTCCATTTTTTTCGAATCACGATCTTCTTTTTTGCATTATAACATAGTAAAAACATTTTCCGGCTTTTTTTTTTTGTTAAATTGTTTTGTTAATAATTACGGTTTAAGAAAATAAACACATGAGTAAATATCAAATTATCGATAATTCTACATATATGTAAAAGAAATATTTTATTGTACTCTTTCTTTTAAAGTGAAATGTTTTAGTATCTTAAATGATAGAAAGATTTTTTAAATTCATTTTTTCTTTTTTTCAAGAATAAATAAGGAATTGTTTAGCATTATTTTAAGCAGAGTCCTGTCACGAGAATTGTCATAATCTCTGAATATTATTATAGATATGAATTCATGTTTAGATCGAAATTTATGACTTTGTCAATTTTGGTTTTGAAAAATTTTAATTATAATTTACAAAATCGTTTTATAAGAGTCAATGCGCGAGCGTGATTGAACTGACAGAAATCTAGGCACGGCACTGACTAGATTCATCGACAGTAGGTGATGCTGGTGCATCATCCGATGCCCGCAAGCCTTGCTGCAGAAATCAGACGAGCACATGCATCGGACAATACGAGAGAGAGAAAGAGGAGAAAACGTGGTATAATTTTGGCGTATACGGCGAACTAAACGTAACCGCAAGTTCGCGAACGGGTTAGAAACTTGATCGTGAATGCGGCCCCGTTGCTTCGCCGGATCGTGAATCGCGAACGACCCCGTCGCCGCGCTGTTTCGACGACCGGGATTGCGGGAAGTTGAATCCCATCGTAATAGCGTCTTGCCGTTGTAATATCCGGACGTCGTAGTCTTCACTTCGACGACTTTAGGCCGCGGTTACGCAAGTTTCTCTAACGAATGTTCTTGTACGCTGACAAATTTCTAGCGGAAAATCGGCTGAACTCAGCAGAGGAGAGCTTACCTTCCTTCATTAATTTATTGTAATTGTATTTGTAAGTTGAGAGATGGAATTATTATCTCATCTCGTATCCATCTATATTCACTTTAATATATTTGATTAGTAGCAGGGAATATTAATTCAATCTTACGTTAACTTTAATTATCATATTAATTATATTAATTTCATTCTTTTTATTTATTAACGATGGGCATCAAAGAAACACAGTCAATAGGCACATCTAAAGTATCTCACATCTAAAAATAAATAATTTTAATAACTAACTTTATATTTGTTTCAAAGTATTAGTAGACAAATAATTGGTTTACCGAGTTATGTTATTATTTATTAAGTTTACTAATCTTATTAATTATATTAGAGTGAATATCGCCGTATGTGCATTTAGAATAATAATTCAAAGAATATTTTTGCAATTTTTAATGTGATAATTTTTTTTAGGGTTTATGGTTATATTAGTATACCGCGTATATATATATCTTTGGATTGCGGTGCAGAGTGAAACGGGCCAATAGGAATTTGCCGATCTATACTAATTAAATGTGTCGAGATAAGTGGAACTAATTATATACGCTACGTGATATCGAATCCTGTTTTACACAGAGCGTTTAAAAAAACATTATTTGTTTCAATGAATACTAAAATCTAATACGTCTAATAATGGATGATGATTATTTCGAAAGATAAAGTATAGCATACATATAATTCTCGAATATATAATAAAAAATAAATAATTGATGATTAAAAAGTTTTTACGAATAAAAAGATTTGTGCGAATACAAATATAACAGATAACCGAATTGTTTTCTCTAGATAAGAAATTTTATATTAAATTCTAAATTAACGGAAATGTATAATTCAAATTAAATTGATGAAAATATCTTGGATCTTTATAATTTGCTGCGCGAACAATGATTTCATTTAAAGCGATATAGTCTATAACCCGAGGAAAGTGGTGGTCCGAAGATAGCCCATATAGTTATCTCGACTTACCTCAATGTATTTGATTAGTTCCGATGTCTGGTACGAATTTGTCCGGATGGAGTTTCCGTCGGAACGTGCATCCTCTATAACCGTGGCCTTAAGGTGCGTTTGCGCTGCACACGAGCACCAGCTGCTTCTCGTGCTCGTAATAGAAACGTTTAAACTACTGCAGATGAATTCCTTTTACGTCAGTGATCCAGATCTTCGTGCAATATTCTCGAGCTCGTTCGTCTCTCAATCTATATATATCGAAATATAAAATAAGATATGATATAAAAATAAAATAGAAATATAGAAAGAGAGAGAGAGAGAGAGAGAAAAAGAAAGATATGCACAACGAATAAAATATATTATTATTCTTTATCGATAAATAAATTAATTAATTATGCCAAGTCAAAAAGTAAATGTGACTATTGCATAAAATATATGGATAATTACGGACACAAATGAGGTTTAAAGGAAGAATATAAACGAGAATTCAGATTTAAAATTATGTACCGATCACACACACACATATACACACATTTGTGTGTAAATATAGTATGTTGAATTTTTTATATTTCTTCCTCCCCTCCCCCTTCCTTGCCGTTTTCATACAATATTATTATATATAATATTATCTGAGTAAAATGTCAAATCAATAGATGGGGTAATGTAGCTTATAATAGCGATACAATAACCGCATAGTATATGGAATATTGAAATGTCCAAGCTTACCTGATAGAACCATTTAATTCACATCGGAATTCGATGCATGGATTGTATATCGAATGCGGTTCCTTTAGATGCACACAAATTCAGATCTACACGTTTGCACTAGTCGTTGTACTCTGCTTCTATACGTGCCCTTTTTGCTGGTTTGCTAGGTTGAACGCGAATGAACCGAATTTGTTTGTTTTTTTTTTTTTTTTTTTTTTTTTTTTTTACATATCAAAAACATTTAAAAATTCGACCATTCGTGCTCGTATAGCGTAACTATACCTTTATAACAAATTCATTCGTTCATTTATACCTTTGAATGATGCAAACATACTTTTGCAGCGAATATGTTTGCCAGTATTTGTTCGTTCATGTTACAAATGCATCGTGAGTACGCTTATTTAATCGCGTCTTTATAATATAAGCTCATCTTTACTACAAATCCATCTATGCTTGTATATTTAAAACGCTCTTTAACAATATCTGGACCTATACGTTCACTCGTGCTTACTCGTAAAGACTATTCGCTCGCTCATGTTACATAAACGTAAAACTTTACACAGTGAGAAAAAATTGTGTGAATTTACAAAGTCGATAATTTTCCTACTGCAAACAATCGCAGAGTTAATAGTATATTGATGCAACGCTAAATGTTGTTGATGCAAAGATAATTTGTTGCATTAAACATGCTATTTGTTTATGTTTAATCTGACATCTGTTCTTACGAGGACGAGCAGCGATTTTATTCATTTGAGTAATTCTTTTCTCGATACGGAGAAAAGTCCATTCGTCTATCGCGCGTGTCAACTAAACGTTCATTCAGACGTGACTAAAAGTGATTCTGGCCGACTCTGGCGTGGACAAGAGACGAGACGAAACTTTATTAATCCTTCACGATCGAATGTCGAGAGCCTGCACTCGACGTCGAACTTTGATGCACAGGATCCGGCTGTAAGCAATTCGACGCTATTCGCCGTCGCCGTTAAAGAGAAGCGGGCACGTAATTTATTCGCATTTATGCATAAAGCGGCAAGGATGAGATAACTCGCTTACCGGGATACGCGCGAGCGCAAAGTGGTGAAATCGTTAATTATCTTCTTGTACATTCTTCCCGTTCGCGACAGCTATTATTGGGATAACGCTATTTTTCGTATAACCGATTACATAATTGCGAAGCTCAAATTATTTTCTGCATGGTAATTTTCTCTGTCTTCAATACGCTTTAAATTATATTTTATTTTATATATTTTAAAATTTTGGATTATTTGAAGAACGTGACAGAACGTTCTGTGCTATTTTATATTTCTTGCAGAGAAACGCAGAATTATTATAAAGAAAGATAAAAATTACGATTGGCTCATAGAAATAAATTAACATATAGAAAAAACTAATTTACTTTCAAGACATAATATTTCTTTACTGTCGAAAAACTTGTTAAATTATGTTACGTTATTACATATAATTCTTCGCAACGATGTTATGTAATCTTACTAGTTTATATCACATATTTTAATCTCTTAATATGGATATTAATATGTCTTTGCATTAATGAACTTATATTTTTCACTTTTAAAATATTATTCTTGTAAAAAAAAAGTTGAGTGACAAGATATATTCAGAATAGCATATTTTTATGCATGTACCGATGTCATCATGTCATCATATATCAGAGAGTTGTCACTCTTCTCGTGAAAAACCGATAAAATCGAGGGAATTTATTCCCCCTGAAAATCAGGATGAGTATAGAACATTTCGACAAATAATTGACATTTTATTATCTCTTTTTATTTTAAATTAATATCGTTCTTGAAATGAAATTTATTTCTCTTATGAAACTTGATTCCTTTATTAAGTCAATTAAACTGTTTCGTTATTAAGCTACAGAATGTTATCAAAAAATTCAGCAAAATCAAAAATCAAACCATTCTTTGAACGATTTAGAGAATTTTATAAGATAAAGAGACGAAATCTCTTTCTATATGAAACTTAAAAATTATATGATATAACAGCAATTAGGATTATTATTATAGTCAGTATCGGGCCATATTACGGTAATCGTTACACTAAATGGCGATATAATAACTCGACGGCGATGCCGCGGTTGTATCCATAGTGACCGTCATTTAATTTATCAAGCAACCGCGCGACATTCGAAATTAGTAATTACACGTGTATAGCGATGCAGCAATTAAATTAGCTTGACTTTTTGGCGTATTCGCGTCCGCGTCCGCGCGCATTGTAAACGGCCAACAAACCGCTGCAATCTGCTGGTTGGCTGCGAACTCGGGCCTGATAGCCGGCGCAGTGGTCCAGGATAACGCGTATCAACGATAATCCGATTAGCGATTAAACTTGCCTAATTGACGGTATACGTGCGTGTAATTGCATATCCAGGGACACTCAATTTCCGATTCACGATAATGGAGAACACTCCATTAGCAAGTAATCATCTTAAAAAGTTCGCAAATGAGCAAACTTACGTCGACCTGCGAAATATTATGTTAATAAGGTATTTACCGTGTTATGTTCGACTCGTATCGGTATTGTCACGTCTGTTATACGTCTGATAAATAACGCGAATTATTTTTCTGAGAACGAATTATTTTTTAGGAAGTGAAATAGTTGTAGGAAATGTCTTAAAGATTTCTTATGAAGAGATGTAATGATTTATATATTGTCAGAATTTAAAATTGCGCGTAATCTTTTATTTGATAGATTGATAGATTCTTTACTGTATAACTTATAATGTTACAGGAGCATCTAAATTGGTCAAAGAATATATTAAAATGTTATTGTTGCCAGTTGAATTATCATCAAGCAGAAATCGACATTAGATTGATCAAAAAATCTGTAAATAAAAGAAAGTGCGATGGATCTAAGATAATCTGTTTATATATTTTGTTTATTTCTTTAAGTAAAGATAGAAAAAAGGATAATGAATTTTCAAGTATTTGTATTTATTCACACAAAATAAAGGGTTGGTACGAGCTTTGTGTCGTGAGTTTTGTAATACTTAAAATTCAATTACGAGGGCAAAGCGCTCTCGTTTAAATCTCCGCCAAACAAATCTTACTCTCGACCACAAATCCTTTGAATGTTAATGTCTCTTACGACAAGTCTTGAGTTAAATACAGAAGTTTTCTGAGTTAAAGATGGAAGTTTCCTACTAAATTTTTTCTTCACGTTTCCAGTATGAAGTATCTGTAATATGCTGTAGTATTCCCTTGCAAGAGGGGGGAGTGTTAAATAATATCAGAAGAATATGCTTTCAATCAGCGAAAGAATTTAAAAATATTTCATTATATTTTTTCTCTCTTTCTGTTTTTATAATAGAAATATTGACTATTAGATTCATATATACTATTTTCTTAAGTATTATATTTACAATACATTTTAATATTTTAACAAAATTGCAATTGATTATTTTAAATCTACAGATTTAAAAGTTTACTTAGGGTAATATCAGGACTGATTTTATATATATATAGAGAACATTATATGCTTTTTACAATATTTATTATATATTGCAAATTTATTTGTAGTTATTGATTAAATAGCAAAGATTGTATAATAATACTATATTTAAATGTTCTATATTTTTAAGATATTAAATTTTTAATACTTTTAATTTTGTAAATTTGTCACAAATGTATCTGATCTGATCTAATTTTTCTGATATGATTTTATTTATCTTCTTTTTCTTCTTTTGTAACTATTGCGTTTCGCATTTAATTACAATCCAAAATTTATAAAATTTAATTACGACGCTCAATTTAAAACGTTTAAATGTTTTATTTGGTCAATATTTTTTTCCAACCAGTTAAATATTTATTAGAATTTTGCTGGACTTTTTTTTAACTTTGGCGTAACAAAGTTACATCGATATCGGCAGAATGAATTTGTCAGAACTAGCATAGAATATATGTATAAAACATTTTGGCATAAAATATAAGCGATTTTTTATTTGTTATTGAGATGTGTTGGATATATTGTCATCTCAGTATGTACCGGATGGACGACCTATAGTCCTTTCTTCGAAATAGACCGCATCGCTATATTCGCGGGATATTCGCGCTGCAAGAACGTCGATGGTGTCTGAGAATCGATCAGGGGTTTACGAGAAGCGCAAAAATTGCCGGGCCATTTGTCATAGTCGGGGGAGAATCCTGCGTCGTCTCCCAATAGACGAAATTTCAAAGTACGCGAGTAATGTCGGTTCTTTCGTGCTCCTTTGGGGGCTAGTTCGTTGGAAAGTAGGTCAATCCCGTCTTCTCTCCGCCTTGTGTTCTCCAGTAATAGCTATAACGATATTTTGGCGTATTTTGTCTTTTGGCTCGTAGAATGCAGGACAGCATTCTCGAACTGCGACAACACGAACGGCGAAATGCACCGTGCAATCTCCTAGCACAAAATGCACTTACCGCGATGGCTATTGTTTCCACGGGTTTGCGGCGAGTTAAACTCTTTAACGGACGATATATTTGCCGAAACGTTTGTCCGCTGCTTTATTCCCTTGATGGAGAAAAGTCTCTTTGACGGTGATCGAAACAATTCTAATTTCTCTTGACAGTGAATTTGCTAACACAAGCTATCGGCACGATTTGTGATTCTATATTTGTAAGTGTACATTCAACATAGATTGTGATTAATTTATGTGATTAGAAGAGAAGGCAGGAATATCAGATTGTTATTACATTTTTTATCTGTATTTACTTACGTAAAATTAATCGTTTTATAATCGGAGTTTAATATAAATTATATATCTCGATTAAGAAGGGATTTTATACCTGTGGTTTTTAAACTATGGATATATTATTTTTTTATCTTTCAAAAATTATATATATGAATAATTATTAAAATCATACTCTCTCTTCTCTCTCTCTCTTTTCTCTATAAAAGAATTTATAATACATTATATTAATTTTACTTCTCTCTTATATTTATTAGGTGAATCAAGTATATTTTGGGTTAGTGTGTATTTGGAGTATATATATATATATATATTTAATGTGGCACAGACTTTTTCGTAATATTTTTTGTAAATTACAGCACGCGAATAAATCATAATGCGTGCTTGATTAAGTGACATGATTTACTAAGAATTCTGATGGCAACTAGAACCCGAGAAGTAGTAAGTTAGTCACGATTGTAGGATGAAATTCCTTCTGGCTAGTCGCCAGTTTGTCTCGACATATTCATAAGCGGAATATCTCGCTTTGGAGCTTTTCGCTCGAGGGATACAAATGACGGGGACAAAAGGACAAGGGACAAGGAATGTGGATTTAAAGTTATGGCTACTCCGGCTAATTAAGCCAAGATTTCGGGACTGTAAAGCTTATTATCGAGCATATCCAAATGCTAGTGAAGGAAATGCAATTTCCGAAATGTACTCTTTGCAATCATTCTATGCCAAATTCGCACATTTAAATAAACCTCCGCTTTCACGTGATATTTTTTGACAGACGCATTGCGGCTTGTTTTTATCCGCCAAACTTTTATTTCCACCTCTGTTTTCGCTTTGAAAGCAGACTTTCTTCCCACGAAGCTTTTAAGTAATAGACAATGCTAATCTATCAACTGAAAGCGTAGCAATGTTATGTTCATTTTGAGAAGTAAAAATTGTTCTTGTAAAAAAAAAAAAAAAAAAAAAAAAAAAGGAGTCGCCAGGAAAACAAAGACTTCCATTGAAGATGAAGCAATGACATGCACGTCGAGTATAACACTTGTAGCTTTTGAAGAGAAAAAGATTTTGAAGATGCAAATT
>NW_021850162.1:166523-178519 GCF_003651465.1 Formica exsecta
ATATAATAAGTCTACGTCCGATTATTTAACGTTCGTAATCAAAGTATCGTTCTTGAATATTGAACGGGCCGAAGTACTCGAAAACGCGAGTATATTGATTTGGGGTGGTTGATCAGATTTTTCCTTCTGCAGTGTAATTCAAGCCGATTTAATGACATGTATTCCAATAGTCAATTAACAAACTAGCCGGCGTGTGTTCATCGATATATCGACGGCCTGTGCGCGTCGGGTCCGTAATTTGTCGCGATGATCAAGAGCGGAATATTTATTACTTTCGGCGTTCCGAGTGTCGAGAACGGAGAAAAACAATAGCTAGTTTCGTCGCGTGAGATTGCATCGCTCTCCTTGCTCGCGAGTCGATTAATCAAAGCAAGCAGGAGTATCGAAAGAATGAACGTCGCCTTTAATCAAGAGGCAAGTAAAATCTGTTTTATCGAGATCTACATTTATTTTTATAAATATATGAAAATATTATTGCTATATTAAATATTTTATTATACATTAAATAATACTTTATGTGCATATATACCATATATGATCGTATAAACGGAAATAGGTTATCGATACATCTCTATCTTTTAATACGTTTGGCAATTCAGCAATGTTGCGTGAATAATTGTGAATTGCGAAATTTTGGGGCTATAATAAAACTAGCCAAATTGGGTCATTGTCTTATTTTATGTTCAACACAATTCTATTTGTTGGAAAATCGATAATCGAGGCAGATTTGCAAATCAACAAGAACGCCAAGTTGAGATATAGACATATACGTGTAGGAACATGTGATTTGTGCCGCTGTGCTGCGAGAGAAAAACGTCGACAATTATTCCGTGCGATTAACTCACAATAGGTCAATCGAGGGTTAATCGACGCTCATTAGCCTAAGTATCGCGATCTCTCCGGCGAAATAGAAACTACTTTCGGTTACGTTAATCCTGCAAGACAACGCGAAAAAATATCTTCGATATGTGTGCATATCTAGCACGAGTATGGTATCATAGATGAAGCAATTAATTATACTCATTGGAAAGCTCCTATTACTCTCCTAGTAAGAGTTAATTACATACTCTTTCTCTTTCTCTCCCTATTATACGAGATTAATAATCAACTCTCGGAAACATAAAAATAGATCAAACGAGTACGCTAATAGAGCGGCTACATCTCCAGGATTTTATGTGAGATATAAATCGGCTGGCAAGAGTAAGACGAGAAAATTACGATATGCTTCTCAATTTCAAAGAGATTGCTGCATGGAGAATTGGGGATGGTTTAACGAAGAGTTATCTACGACAATAGATTATAATATATGTATATCTTGGAAAAGATATATAGCGTAATTTTGAACGTGATGATGATTTACTGCGTTATAAAGATCATCGTTCGACTTTTTGAATTTTTTAACTGCAGTAAAACTTTTTGTATAATTAGAAAGAAGAAAATTATATTTTCAAAGTTTAATTATTTAAATTGTTATACACACAAACGCACATTTGGGATTTAACAAGATGTAAATTACGTTACAACATCCTTTGTAATAAAATTTTTATAAAAAGTACATGTCGAAATTATTTCGAAATTTAGCGTTTATGAATGAAACGGATGAAAAATTATAAAGTGTAATTTTTATTAAAATCCGAAACTGGGCTTGTGCATTCAAAATGAATAGCTTATATTAGTCTCTTTGTCTCAGTTCTCTCAAATATTACACGGTAGCAGATAGCTCTCGACATTGTAGTCGGACTGCGAAACAATTTGATATTCAAGTACTATTCGCTGCACATATCGCTCTGCGAATGCGAACATATGTGCGAGGAGCTACCGATAAAAGACCACTTTACGCAGCCACGATTTTCACTGTGTATTTTCATGATTTCGACGCAGCTGCCGCACGAGTTTTCACTGTGTCTACGTTTTGTACGATCGGCCGAAACTGGCCATCCATATGTACCGTTTTTACGGGGAATTGGAGTTAAACAGAACGCCAAATAATAGAATACAAAGCGCGAAAGAAACAAAGATAAAAAGTTCGCTGGTACGCTTTCGTATAGAAATGATTTTACCACGCCGCTAGTCACTTTACATCATAATATGTAAAAGTATCTAGAGGTAGAATTTTAGAATTAAGTTCTATATATATTTTTTGGTTGTTTTTTCTTACAAAAAAGCTGCCAATTTAGGAGAGAATTCTCAGTAATAGCTTATGTTAATTATTGGAAATTTTGTGATACGTTCTGGATGGATTTTCTAGGGGAAAAAAATACGCGAAGAGAAATATTCTCGATTCTCGCTTGTGAAAACTAGGCTAGCCGTTAAGTCACGTCGATTTAAATCAATGCGATCGTCGCTCCGCTGCCATAATCCGATTGTTGATCGATAAAGCGTAACTCGGTCGCGCTTTCTCGCGTGTGTAGCATTGTGCCGTCGCGAATCGACGAACGCGTCGCGACCGAACCGATCCGTTAGCCGTTCAGCGTTCTAAATTGGATTTTTCCACTAACGAGTCCGAGAGAGCTTTTCCTCCGTGAAAGCTCCTCGCAAACCTCCTCGACACTGCTCTCTTCCCCGGCTGCCAAGCCCCTCTTCATCCCTCTCCGCTTGAGAGCGCGTCTTTTCGCTTCATCCCTTTTATCGCCGCACTTTTCCGGATCGCACATCCCCATGCCGCATCTTCTTTCACCCCCATCTTTCCCTCTCTTCCCTCTTTCTCCCGTATTCTGCATCTCTCTCTCTCTCTCTCTCTCTCTTTTCTTTATTTTAAAATTTTTTTTACTTTCTCCTCGTTCTTCGTCTCTCCAATTAGGGCGGTCGCTCCGTTTCCATAGATCCGCTCTGCCACTTCTCGGGATTACATCGGGCCAAACGGTTCGCTTGCTACGCGGATCCTCCTGAGAGAATTAAGCATCTCTCTAGATGCTAGAGAGATGCGCGTTTTCATCTTTCTGACGCTGCTTTGTTCTCTCTTCGCCGGCGGCAGACAATCTCGCTACATCTTGCCGTGCGAAATATTAATAATGCCACATTTTAGTTTCTTTTTTTTCTTTTTTTGATGTTATATTATTTAAACATTAATATTATTTTTATTTTGAACGTAGGTCATTGAAATTAAGTAATTTAATAATCGTTTTATTCTCATTTAGTAAATAAATTAAACGATATTTTTAACTGATGTATTTTAATAACTTTTTATCCCTTATATTATGCTTAGTATTTTAGGACAATTGTCAGATACGAAATAATATTTTATTTATAATGATCAATGAGCCGGATGGCGAACACACGATATTTTCGTCGAAGTAAAAAAATTGCGACAGGCACTCTTTATCACGTTCCGCCAAGGGAACGTCAATTCGAACGTATTAAGTTTGAAAAATGCAAAATACAAGGCTTGAATTTCGGCCTGAATTGATCGGTGAGGAGAGGAGAGGAGAGTCTATTAAATCGCGCTCTCAAACGGCCGTTAGCCAACGAGAACGTTTTATCGCGGAAGCACCAAATCGTCGGACGAGCCCGTCGATGAATAAGTATGAACGAAAACACGCTACAATGCGTGATAAAAATGAATTCGAATATGAATAATTCATTAATTATCGGCGATAGCTTTCTCTTTTTGTATCTCCCATGCCTTTATCGTTTTTTTTTCTCTACGACCCTCCTACGCTCAGCCTCCCTCTTTCTCTCTCTATGTGTGTGTGTCTCATTGTCTTTTTTTTTCTCTCTCTCTCTCTCTCTCATTCTATTCGAAATATTGCCCAGGGGGAATTTAGCCCTCATTTTTCCCTCACTTATACATCCGCACACGAACACGTTCTCTTTCTTTATCTCTATCCGCTCCAACTCTTACAATCATTCAGACTTGAGTGGTTCTTTTTCTTTAAAATTATTTCAGAAAGTTGATTTTTAGAATTCCATTTTTGTTCCATCTATCGATTTATTCAATTCACAAAGGATTCATAAATGTTAATCTGAATAAATAACTTATTAAGATATTTATAAATGCTAAATAAGTACTTAACATTTTTTTGTTAGATATAGATTCGCGTCTGAACTTATTTTAGGAATCTACCTAACAAATAACATCTCGATTTCTATTCGATGATCTCTATTTCGAGGTCTGTGTATGTTATATATATATATATATATATAGTTTTATACACACAAACATACATACATATATTATCTATATTATATTATATTTTTTTATACATTCAAAGTTTGTCACAAAAATAGAAGGCAATGCCATTATTGCTCCAGTATTATATAAGTGAGTTAACTATTCTCGTTTCTTCAATTCCTGCTTCTTCTCTGTTTTTGTCTCTTATCTGTAATATTCAATATCTCGTCTCAAAGTCATTTCGATTTGATCAGCTTCTCCTTCTGGGATTATAGTCTCAAAGTTGATTCTTCAGAAAGAGAGAAATGTTTCTCTTACGTAGGCGCGTAAAACCATGTAAACGTGTAACGAGGGAATTTGACTATTGCGACCGCGCTGAATAATGTTTAGCGAACGCGCAGAACGCCGCGATGAATAATTGATAAATCGCCAACATATACCACTGCTGGCATACAGTTGTGCACGTACGTACAATGCGTCGGCAGCGGATTGTGACGCGAGTTTAACACCACGATTTCTATCGCGCCGGTGCACCAAAGGCGAGACCTGGTCAACATAACATACGTGTTATGCAAAAGCACTACATATGTATACATATAATTGAATGATGTTGCGAAAATAGAATTCGCGAAATAGCAGTTTAATAGCTAGATAAAGTTTCGCGATTAAAAAAAATTATATGTTGATTTAATTATGTATAACTCTCGTTTTTACTTTGTTGGTTAATTTATTAGTTTCTTTTTTGGTTTATAATTACGAATTTTGACGCAAAATCTTGCGATACTTGTGACGAAATAACAATCAAAAGTTTCATACGTCCGCGTTTGATCCTATTCTAGTTTCCCTCTATTTATTTCCGCATATCTCGCAGTCTAAGGCCCTGCGCACAATAGAGAAAATATTAGGAATAGGAATAAAATATTAAATATGCGCTCTCTTCTGGTTTCAGAGATTTTGAAATATCATAATTTTTGTATTTATTTCTATGATCTTTTTACTATATCTTACTTGCGTGTTTATGTTTTTTTGTTTACATTTGCGTCACTGTCAGTATAGTATGTTCCGCCCCCCCCCCTGCGGGGGGGCTTCATTGTTAAAAAACTAGACACATAGGTTTGCGTTGAAATTCGCTTCGCGTGGAAAATGGAAAAATTCAAGGAACTTCGTTCCCGAAATGTAAACAAACACTTTCCACATCTGATTTACACAAATACAACAAAAACAAACTTTATTTTTTCTTATTTTATAACAGAAAAAGCATTAAAACTGTGAAACTTTAAAATTGCATATCTCTGGAATCAGAAGAGAGCGCCACAAAATTCAAAGTGCTTATTACTTAGGAATGTGCCCTGTATAATATATGTGAAAATGAAAACGATTCGTGAGGTGTAAGTTAATCTGAACATTTACCAAAAATTATTTCAAAATATTATTGCAATTTATATTTTTGCGAATATTTTTACAATTTATTTTTTTACATTAATTATTGCTTCAGAGATGCATGATATATCGATTATATTTTGTTATCACAATAGATATATTCACAGATCGAAAGATCTGACCTCGACCTGTGTCAAAGTCAGGACGACCGAATTTAATCTAACGATAGCCTAGTTTCCCCATGTTTTCTGCGCGTTTATTTTTTGTCCCCTTTCATCTTTCGTCCAAGCTCTGTTCTTTCCTCTATTGAGCCTCTCACGGGAGGTGCACTTTTCATTCGCAATCTCTCGTTGAGAGAGAAAGAGATGCCGTCGCCACATCGATTACGTTTCAACTCGTCCGCTGGGAATCGTCGTTCACGCTTAGGCTATTGCGAGAAATGGGATCGAATTAGTCGCGAAAACTTCATAGAGAAGGAGAAAAGGAAATTCTCGCGTTTCTTTTTTTAGAAAAATTGACCGCGGAATTTTACCTGGAATTCGCTAGGTATCTCGATATTGCACATCTTTCTCTCCTTCCTGGATTTCAATCGATGACGTTCTTGCAATATGAAAGGAGCAAATGTCTTCACAGTATATTTCAAAATCGCTAGGTATTTTAGTCTAGAATTTCGTAAGCGATTTGAAAGTGTCGAAACTTTTAATTTTTTTTTTTAGATTGCAAGAATGCAAATATAACGAAATTTTTCATTATACCTTATTTAAGTTTATGTGTGATTTAGCTTAATGAAATTTCACTTTGTGATTTTAATTTAATTATATAGAAATATACACATTTTGTGTAGATAATATTAAAGAACTATGAGAAAAGTGATACCGCAAATTATAGTTTTGCCAAAAATTTAATTGCAGAATACGGAAAGAATATAGTACAAAATACAAAGAATTTGAAATACATATCTTAAAAGCGGATGTACACACAAAAAGAAGTATCTTGATATTAATTCTCGTTGTGTCTGAGTTCTTCCAACTTTAAATTTAGGAAAAAATAAATTTTATATTAAAGTTATATTTAAATATTTTAAAATAAATAACATAAAATAAGTAATGCGACAAATTTAATGAATCTGCTGTTTTAATCTTCTATATAAAAGAAATCAACTAAAATATAATATCAAATTATCTAATGATTTCTAATTTAAAGATCAAGTTTGGTTTAATAATTATTTCGTAAAATGATATTCGATTTAATGCCGCTACTTTATATTTAAATTTTTATATACTTTTTTATATTTTTATCTTTAATTTAAATTAAAGTGATAAATATCTGATTTATATTGAGACTTTGATATTTTATTTAATATTTCCATTTTTAAATTGGAAACTAAAACTTTAAAAGAATATTGACAAAGAGTAATACAATTAGTTCTTTTTATGTGTTTTTTTCATGCGCTATTTTTATTCAAGCGCAAACTGTTTCCTTTTGATAATTAAGAGCCAAATTATACTACGCTATAAAAACCTCTTTCACGGTTGTCTCTTTTATCGAGAAGTATCGATTACTATGAGGGGTGAATTTACGGATCAACTGCGCGCCGGCAACCAAAGGGATCCAAACAATTACTTGTAGGAAGTAATACGCGGTCGTAAATTTCTCCGACTCCGCGATAGCACTTTAGTCGATTTATCTTCTCTCTAATAATAGTCCGGAATATCGCCTATGGTTGACGATTGGAATTCTTGGAATCCATCCATGTTTTACCCGGGAAACTCGCTTCGAGTCAAGAGGCGGCGATTCTCAGAGATCGTGATTTTCCTCGTCTTTTGCATCCAAGTTTCTCAGCGTGTCCCTCTCTTCCTCCAATCTGCAACGTCTTTGCAAAAATATACTGAAAGCAAGGTACGCATATATTGAGCGGCAGTCTCAGGACATGCTGCTTTTTCCAGATGACTTCCAACGTTTTCGATATTGTTATACTTGATTCGCTTGTGCTCTTGCATCAAAAAAGCAGAAAATAAAGTAGAACGGAATATATTAGGGCACTCAAAAGATGAGTTCGTTCAAAAGACGGAAATATTCAAAAACTTCTTATCTAATTTTAATGTATTAAAAATTCAAAAAATTTAGCACATCGAGATTATTTTAATTATCAGAAATTTAATTATTTATCAATATTATTTTGCTGCAAAAATAATTATTTACCGATCAAATTCTAATATTTACGAAGTTGTGTGCTTAATTTTGTAGATTAAATTACGTAAAATTATATTGTAAATTAATAATAACGATAAAGCAAATACATAGAAGAAATTTCTTGCTCATTGCTGTGATAGCAAACTTCGATTCCAAGAAATTTCTACAGAAATCTGTCGTTTCGTTCAGAAAGCTGAGTTGCTCGGATGGAGATGAAATCGCGCAAAGCGAAACGAAGTTATGGGCTCGTCGCCGTATTCTAAATACCCGGCAATCCATTCTAATTCCGTTCGAAAAGTTACTATGCAAGCGTCTCTTTCTTTCTTTTTTTTTTTGCCGCGCGCTTTGTCTAACTTTGGCAAAAATTTCATAAGAAATAATGAAAGCACGGCGACACGAAATAAAGGCTTCTACAAATATAATTACCTCGACGGTAACTTTATATGCACCGTGGGAACGAGTCTCCTGCCGCCGCGGTTCGCCCTCGTATTTTCGCAGATTTAAAAGGTAGCTCGGGGTTATATCGCATACATTCAACACGAATCCGTCTTTTTGCAAAAACTATTAATAATGAATTCAGCGCTCTTGGTTTTTGCGAGTGCTATTAAAATAAGACGGATTTCTGTAGAGAAATGTTATTAAACATGTGATTGAAACGATCTATCATACGAGTAACATAAAATAAAAGTGTTAATATGCATTTATTCATGGTGTATATATATGAATATAAAAGAGACTAATAAATAAATATATATTTATTTATTTATTTATATATTTATTTATTTAAATGTATAATATATTTATGTATTTATATAAATAAAGAAATGAAGGAAGGAATGAATCAGTGTTGAGGAAATCAATAAGTACTTTTAATATAATACGGTGAAATTATTTTACACTTTGTTACAATTTTATTCGTGTTTAAATAAAATTAGTTTTGAATATTTTTGTCGAATATGATCGTTTCTTTTGGCTTTATTTGGAGCCTTCATTGACAGATAAATTTTATTTAAACGTACCATTATATATATTTTAGAAATCTTTTAATCTTTTACAATTTTTTTTTAAATATTGTTTGAAACAATAAATCGAAAGTAAAGACAAATTTTAAGCAAAAAGCTAAAAGTGTTTATAAGTACCCATAAAAATTATAATGTAATATATTATAAATAGTGACATTACACAGTTTTATCAATATATAGTACCAATTAATTATTACCCATTTACGCTTTAGATCGATTTATTTCTTTTTCTATAAAAATATTGAAAATTATTACTATTGAATAATCGATGACACGATGGACAATTCTTTTTCTCCCGATAAATTCGATTACTACTTTTTATTGACTGGCGTCGTTTTCTTTTCTCTTTACAGAGGACGAGAGCGCCATGGTGCAGGGCGTCGTTACGAAAGATGGTCTATTCGACGGTAGCATCGTGACCAGATTCGAAGAGTATTACATCGAGCCGACGAGCAGGTATTTGAATAAAAATGAAGACACGTCGCCGCCCTATCACAGCATAGCTTATCGTACTTCCGACGTTACCACCCCGCCGCATGCATCGTGTGCCAGTCATCAGCTGCACCAAGAGGGAGCTCTTCGTGATTCCTTCGATAGGTGAGTCTCTATCTCGTTTTCTCGAATAGTAAGCATCATCAATATAAACCGACGACTACGACGTAAATCTCCTTTCAGATTATATAACAGGATTTAAAATTCATGAGTGATTTTTCATGCTATTCCGTTTGGCGTATTTTTTAGGTCAAATTAGGTCGACTATGTCTTTAGTTAGGATGATGTCAAATGAGATAATGTTCATAGAGCTTTCTAGGTTTTATCTCATGGAGATTCAGAATTCGAATTATGATGATGCATTATCTTTCTTTGTGATAGACTTCATGGTGTTTTCATTTTTGTAATTTCTAGTTTTTAAAATGTTTTGATATTTAAAAGTGACTTTTTAACAGTATATTAAAAATCAAGTGGCATATTTCAATACGACCATATGAATTGAAATAATATTGAATTATTTTCTAGAAAATTTCTTTGCTTATAATTTATCATATTTATTTTAAATATAATTAAAATTAAGTAAAAATTTAATAACTACACTTTTATTACGACATGTTTTTAAGCGCGTACGTTCTATATCATGAAAATATGTTTGCACAGAGGAAATGACAAAAGAGCACATATTGTTGGCAAACGCGCTATAATTTAGACACGTGTAAGAAAACTTCCGCCGGCCAGGATTATCATATATTATGCGCGTTCCATGTCAATCTGTATATGGCAAATTTTAAATGTAAATTTAAATTTCACGATGTGTGCTGTCTGTTTCTTCATATATAGATACAACAACTCACAGGGATTCTACGAGCCCTTGCTCGGCGAACACGTCGCTCTCTACTCGAGGGAAAACAACGCGAGGGTGTTAACATTGGAAACGAATAACGAGGGTGATTACATAGACGCGTGAGTATTATGCATTTTTTAATAAAAAAAATATCCGAGTTTTTTTTCTTCTGATTTTAGTATGTTAATAATATTAATGATGTTAATTATATTTATGACGGAATAATTCTAAAAAAAGTATATGCTACAATTAATATTTGATGTTCTTATAAATGATGCTTTTATTATATTTTTATATTTAATTTTTTGTGTATTATTCCATGCATATATAATTAATTACTGTGTTATTAACTGATTATACTATCTAATATTGTTTTAAATATGAGATATACGTAAACAATAAACTTTTATCATACATATAAGAAGAATTATTATCGAAGAGTATAAAAAAATATTAGAAAAGATATAAGCGTAATACCGATAACATTAAAAAATATATACCGTAAATATCTCTTCTCGTTGTCCTCGAATGCAACTTATGACTTGTATGTTTTTTATTAATGACTTATTTAATTATAAAAGAAACAAAACAAAACGTGGAAAGAGCCCAACAATTTCAACATTATACGGAATGCTAGTTGATTTTATCCTGAATTGATTCAATATTAGCGAAGTACTGGGAACGAAAGTCACGGTCGGAATTGAACATCGCAAAGTTAAAATAGAATTCGGACGAGCGGACGTTCGGAGTTAGGAACTCAGGTGTGAGAAAGCATGGCGTTTTTCATCGCGCAATAAAAGCGACCCTATTTCTCTCCCCTGTCCTCGTAGTATGAGCAACAGAGATCGGATTGCGAGGCATCTGCACAAGCGCGCAACGGTAGATCCTCGGAAAACTACCTGCATGCTCTACTTGCAAGCGGACCATCAGTTTTTCGCGCGATACGGCACGGAGGAAGCCTGTATTGAGGTGATGACGAGGCACGTGCAGAGAGTCAACTCTATCTACAAACACACGGGTGAGTGTTTTTCTTCATAGTAATATATCGTGTGGAGAAATGATCTAACATGTTCGCTGGTCCAAAAAGTCAGGAAAATTGAAAACTGTCGAGAGGAATACGAAAAATGTCAGAAGAATCTAATTTAAAGTAGCCAGCGAATAATGAGAAGAAAAAACGAGAAAGTTTAAAGACTTTCTTAAAGAATGTCGGAAAATATTTAACGGGAATTTTCTGGAATTTTATAATTTTTGTCGCGCCATTAATAATTATAAAAAAATGAGTTATTTATTCGATTTTTAATCATTGACATTTAAATTTATATTTATATTAATGTATTTCAACATTGCTCAATTTAACGTTGTATTTTTGTACAAAAGATACAGTAAAAATAGTTATTTTACCTCATACATGTATTGGTATACGAGGTAATCTTTTTATTTTCCTCTTGTTTATACTCTTTTGTTTATACTCTCTTGTTTTAATATGTTAATACTTTAGTACATTATGCTAAAAACGATGGAACTATAGCCGAAACTTTAGTTTGCGAAAAACCGACAAAAAGATGAATAATTAATTAGAGTAAACAAAGGAAAACAGAGTTCCCATATATTACATGTAATAATGCAATTTAATATGTCCCATAAAACTAACTCTGCAATAGTATTAATTCTAATTTAAAAAATATAAGATAAACTTCAATCTAATACAAATGTGAATCTATGTAATCTTAAAAAATAGAATCGTACTTATAAAAAAAATTTTGCGTAAAAAATTTCCGGGATTAATACAATGGTTTTCCAGCGTCTCCGGAATGTTTTATTCTGTCTCAATTTTTGCGATTCTCTCTGAGTATTGTTATTGAGTTTTTAGATGTTGAACAAATAGTATACATTTTTATAATGAATATATTTATTTATTTGTAATGATAAAATAAAACTTTGATTAATATTCCTA
>NW_021850162.1:178676-237557 GCF_003651465.1 Formica exsecta
AATAATAATAATATATAATAAGGAAAGAGATACATTTTAATTTATTGTTGAAAATAAAAATAAATTATATAAGACTATATTTATCCAGCTTTTTATAATATTAAAATTAACATTACGTGAAATATATTTTTGATACATTCATGAAAATACACACGAAAATGTGTACTTAAAATATTTTAATGAAAATTATTTATTTTATTACATATACTTGTGTGACATCTCTGCAAAATATACACTGTTCTGTTTGTTTCTATATACGGTATTTTCATTATTGTACTGTTCCATTCGTATAACACACTGAGTTCTGCATTATAAGCAAATTACTCTGTTTGGACCAGAGAACGGTAATCACATGGGAGTCGTCAACATAGAGGAGCAAGAAACGAGACTAGAATAATACGCGAGTTTAAATGAATTATTATTTAGTTCCGTGATGAATACGCAGTTTATAAGAAATAACGGTATTTTCGAACAGTGTCATATTTCTTTTCAGACTTCAATCAAGATGGACGGCCGGATAACATCAGCTTTATGATAAAACGTGTCAAAGTGCACAGCGAGGATGCGCTGAGAGATCCTAATTATCGTTTCCCAGGCAATTACGGTGTGGAGAAATATTTAGAGCTCTTCTCAGGTAAGGACATTATTATTTACGTTAAAACTCAACGTGTGGCATAATGTCGATATGTTCGAACGAAGGAAACCGATTGAATTGATAATGCTTCGACGTTTACCTCGTTATAGAGGAGGATTATGACGCATTTTGCCTGGCTTATATGTTCACGTATCGCGACTTTGAAATGGGAACTCTGGGATTAGCGTGGACGGGCGATTTGAAGAACGCCGGCGGCGTATGTGAGAAGAACGGGGTAAGTGTAGACAAAAGGTAAAGATGTTTTTTCTCCGTAAAACATGTGTCGATTTTATTATCTATCTATAAATTTGCAGTTAAATTCTTAATATATTATTTAAAATAATTAATTGAAAAAAACTGAAAAATGTACAATAATCGATCCGATGAAATTTGAAATACAATTTTATCTTTGCCATTGTAGGATCTATTAGCTAATCTACTTTGATGAAAATGCTATAATTATCGATTGATGATGTTACGTTATAAATTCTCGATCATTGCGTATTATTGCGACGTATCGTCATTGACCGAACATTAACGAAAAATAATCGATAATGAAATAACGTTGCAGCATTACCGTGGTAGCATGAAGTCACTCAACACCGGCATAGTGACCCTATTAAATTACGGGAAGCACGTACCGCCTGCGGTCTCTCACGTTACTTTGGCTCACGAGATCGGCCACAACTTTGGCTCGCCGGTACGTAGTATATGCTTTCGTCAATCGCATTTAAAAAGCCACACGTTCCACATTCCGCGAGGTGTTATATGTTATGTAATTCCGTCAATATACAAGTGACGCTTACGCGCTATACATGTCTTTTTGTCTTCTCTCATCCAGCACGATCCGGAACAATGTACACCGGGCGGCGAGGATGGCAACTTTATAATGTTTGCCCGTGCTACCAGTGGTGACAAGCGTAACAACAATCGCTTCAGCCCATGCAGCCTGAACGCCATAAATCCCGTGCTCAACAGCAAGGCACGTTCACCGAAGGGATGCTTTACCGGTGAGTTTTATACATGGAGAGCAACGCGCGACGAATGCGATATATCGTTGACGTTGCGACGAGAAACGAACGTTGATCGAATGCTCCACATCTTCTCCAATTATTCTGCGCTCCGTTGCTCCATATAACTTGGCGGCGCTTGCATTTTTTATTGTAGAACCGCAAGTATCTCTGTGCGGCAACGGCGTGGTGGAGGAAGGCGAGGAGTGCGACTGCGGCTGGGAAGAGGATTGCCGGGACTCGTGTTGCTTTCCTCAACGCCGTTATCCGCCGGCCGAGGAGACTCCGTGTACGCTCACACCACGCTCCGTGTGTAGTCCTAGTCAAGTATGTATGAAGTTTACAAAAAAAAAAAGGAACTCGAATTGGACTGTATTGTCGAGGGAATTTTAGGATGACTTTTCTTTCTTAAAATTTAATTCGAAGCTTCTCTAGAGTCACGCTTGTATCTTTTCAATCTCTTGAATATTAAATATCAAATATCTAAGTATACAAATTCTCAAATGTTCACTCTTATCCAATTATCTATATGTTCAAAAGACGTTTAAATATTTAATTGTTTAAATATCTAGAAAAAGGGATTAATTAATTCAAGCGATATTCTACGAAATTTACTTTAGGCAATTTATTCACCGATATGCGTAATGTAATTATACGGCGCACTGCATGCACGACATGATGTAATTTCGACGGCTCTGTTTGCTTCTCTCTTTTCAGGGTCCGTGCTGTACCGCCGAGTGTAATCTCCGTTTCGGAGACAAGTGCAGGGACGACAATGGCTGTCGCGACGCGAGTTTCTGCGACGGTCGTTCTCCCTATTGTCCGCCGTCTATTAATAAGCCCAATAAAACCATTTGCAATCGCGAACTGGTTTGTTTTATGGGGGTAGATATTAATTTTATTAAGAACATATTGATACTTTTATTAAATGTATGATATATTTATCTCACATATATGAAACTTTTGTTTATAATAAGGAGTGCACTGGCAGCATTTGCTTGGCATACGGATTGGAATCTTGCCAATGCATACCAGGTCCGAACGATCCGCCGACGAAGGCTTGCGAGCTCTGTTGCCGACTTCCTGGGGAAAATCAACCATGCTCGTATGTTTCGTATTATTTTGTGGATTGGAATTTCAATAAAATTTTCTCTATTCTTCAATAAATTAGCTGATTGAGATTTAATTATTTATAAAATATTTTTTTGCAGGTCTTCTTTCGACTGGAATTCTCCACCGTATGATATTCCTGACATGTTCTCAAAACCGGGAACTCCATGTAACGATTATAACGGCTACTGTGATGTCTTTCAAAAATGTCGCGAGGTAAATAGAATTAAAAAAAGCGACATAATGACGTAGAAATAGAGATGTATAGTTGGTGTTAATTAAAATATTTGATTCAGGTTGATCCAAGCGGTCCATTAGCAACTTTAAGAAAGCTTTTATTATCCGACGAGAGCCTCGCTACTTTCAGACGGTGGGTTGCCGAACATTGGTATGCCGCCGCTCTGATAATTTTAGCAGCGATATCATTACTGGTACGTTTATTATTAGAAACATTATCTATATTTTCTCTTGAACCGATAATTGCTATTTATTGCCAAAATCAAATTCTAAACTTCTCCAATTTTTATCGATTTTATCTATCATTTTTAATCTGTATTATTTTGTGGATTGGAATTTCAATAAAATTTTCTCTATTCTTCAATAAATTAGCTGATTGAGATTTAATTATTTATAAAATATTTTTTTGCAGGTCTTCTTTCGACTGGAATTCTCCACCGTATGATATTCCTGACATGTTCTCAAAACCGGGAACTCCATGTAACGATTATAACGGCTACTGTGATGTCTTTCAAAAATGTCGCGAGGTAAATAGAATTAAAAAAAGCGACATAATGACGTAGAAATAGAGATGTATAGTTGGTGTTAATTAAAATATTTGATTCAGGTTGATCCAAGCGGTCCATTAGCAACTTTAAGAAAGCTTTTATTATCCGACGAGAGCCTCGCTACTTTCAGACGGTGGGTTGCCGAACATTGGTATGCCGCCGCTCTGATAATTTTAGCAGCGATATCATTACTGGTACGTTTATTATTAGAAACATTATCTATATTTTCTCTTGAACCGATAATTGCTATTTATTGCCAAAATCAAATTCTAAACTTCTCCAATTTTTATCGATTTTATCTATCATTTTTAATCAACAACGAATTTGATTGAATGCTTATTGTTAGAAACGACTACGGAAAAAAGTGAAACATGACGAGAGTAAGTGTAGGGATATATCAAAGTAAGCTTTATTTGAATATTTCAATTCTATAATATTTATTGTATAATAACGGAATTAATTACTCTTTATCTATTTCATATTATTGTGTATTATAGAATTATTTATAGTTTTTTTCCAAGATATGTAAATTTGATTAAAATGTTATATAGAAGCAAAAATTTCTATAGTTGCTAGTAAATGTACAAGCTTTAATTACTTCTTGAATAAAATGATAATTTGAACGTAAATTATATATCGATTTAGTTATTTTGTAAACTAAGGATGTCAATATATGAAGAAGTATATATTTGTGGCATTAGTATCTCCAGTATTCCATATATTTTTAAATTCTTGTACTGCCAAGAAATAAATAGAAAATAAAATTGAAATTTACTTACAAATAATCAACAATCTTTTTCTCTTTTTCTAGGTGGCCAGCATGAGATTACTGGGCAAGCGACCAGACTTGAAGTTAAAGTCTGTCACGATAATTCACAGTTCTACAACGGAAACGGTGCGACTTCCGCCGGAGGGTGCGGAAGGAGTGACGGTGCATCCACCAGCAGTGCGCGCCAAGCTTCCTCTTAGTCGAAAGGTCAGGGAAAAAAGGCGTCATCGCAGGCATAAAGAAGGTGGCCACGCTGACAAATCCAACAATAAAGTAAGGGATTAATTTAAAAAGGAAAAATGTATTAGAAGATTATCATATCAGTGATATAGTGATTATCGTTTATTAAATAATTATCTGAATATTAATTTAAGTGTTCATATAGTAGAATCCCATATTGAGTTTGACATTTTGGATTAAATTTCTCGTTCGTACTTTTAAAGGATGTTATAACGAAGAAGAAACAACAAAATCAGCAAACGAAAAGATTATCTACCGGGCAGGTGGATGATTTCGCGCGGAAGAGGCCGGCCGAGGCTTTGGCTGCTGCGGCGCAGGAGAATAAACGAAAAAAGACTACATCGGTGAAAGATAAGGGACAAACCGGTAATAATCTGGCCGGTGGCAGCAGCGGCGGCGATAACGATAAGAGGAAGCGCAAGAAGCAGCATAGGAAGGAGGTAATCGACTATTCGGCAATCCAGGCAGAAAAAGAACCAGAGCCAAATGCAGATCCTAAGAGCAAGGTGCGCTCTTGGCTATTAGCATCCTCGCAATGCCGACCAGATATTGGCACGCGGACTAATATAAGCGGTTTGCCAAAGAGCAAGTCAACTCCCGTGGGTCTAACAGCTAGCGGGGGTGGTGTGGTAGCATCCAGGCAACCCGTGGCGCCGGTGTCGAGGCAACAAGCTTCAACACCTGCCCGACGTTCCGGCGCTCTGGAAGCTGGACGAATGGTGGAATTGAAAAATTCATCGGGTTCTCTCGCCAGAAAAGAACGGGCGAGACTCCAAGTAGTGTACAAGCCGCCGTTCCGGTTTAGTGTAAAGCTACGCAAATCTGATAAGGTGGCGCAGGCACCAGCAGGCGCGACTGCGAGTCACGCTAATGTGAGCAGCAGAACCGCGAAGCTGCCGAGAACTGGAGTACTTCTGCGAACCGCGGCCAAGAGAAAGGATCGAGTTAGAATAGGCAGAGCGCGACAAATCGCGCCTACCGGCATTGGGAACAGCGGTAGTGATCTGCCGGAACCGGCCAACTCCGATTTGCATACCGTACCCTCTGATTTGGAAGTACTGTTATCGGAGAGTGAGTTTCTTTTTTCGGACACGTGACCATGGGCTTCGATAGGAACGAGTGTGTTCGAGTTTGTTTCGAGTCGCTACGCGGCTTGTAAGTAGTTTTTATGTATTTATTCTAGCGCAAGAAAGAGATTACTTTATTAGGATATGCGCGCGGGATGATAAATGCGTTGAATCGTTAGTGCGTGTATTAAAGAAATCCCGTCCGAGAACGTGGAAGGGAAGAGTAGTCTAATTGATTTATTGCCGAATTTATCGATGTTTCGGTTCGTGTTTCAACTATTTGCCGATTGTCCTGTGTATAGGTCGGGAGGACATATCGATTCTTATCGTTCTTCCTTCCCTCATCTCTAGAGTAAAGCGATAGCGCGACGACCGGTTATATATGTTTATGATTGCTCGTGCTGTGATTGTCAGTACGATGAAAATGTTTTTCATGCGCGATTAGGACAAACGAAATTTGCGCTTGGACGATGACGAACGTTGCACCGGCGTTAGTTTTCGACGATCGAGCCAGTTTTCTTCTTCCAAAGAAAGGGGCCAAATCAATTGTTTAAGAATGACTGGCAAATAAACGCCGCAAGTATATATACACTGATCACACTCGCCTAATATTTCACGAAACTGTGAAAGCAGATTATGTCTTACAATTCGTTTTCGTCGATGATAGCTTTAAATTTTCGGCGGTCAGTGTGCAACTGATATCATACTCAAAAAGTAAAACGTATTGAAAGCAATGCTTTATCTTAATATCTCTTTACACTGTGCCTGTGCTATTACTCTCTGTACCCTATTTTTTGACGCTTAAGGAAAATCACACCTGGTGAAAGTGAAATTTTCATTTATATATTGACGATATATCGATTGTGGTCGAGAAGATGACAAAAGGAAAGATGCGTTAAAGCATAGATGGCTTTGATTAATTGATTTTAATCGGTCCTTTCTAAATTAGCCTTAATTATAAAATGTAGCTATAATTTCTACATCGTCGTTGTTATATGATACGGCTATAAAAAAAATTTTATATTTTAGATCTAGTTGTAATATTACTATTACATATTTTATATTATAACCCTAGCTATATAATATAGCTAAAAACATTACAAAATACATTGTACATTGCAAATTATAATTTTCGTTATGATATATGTAATTAATGTGTATTTTACGTTATAGCTATTATTGTAATGTAACGTATCATACATATATTAGCTATATTTATCATAGCTAGGGCTATGATATTGACGCAGAGGAACAAAGCTTAGTATATCACGCGCGCGATCAGAGAGTTAATCTGACATTAATGAGTTGACGTCCATTTAAGAGATGACGTCTATCTAGGACGTCAGGCAACTTTGAAAAGATCGTCGGAAGGTCCTCTCGTATCTTCACCGCCCGACCTGCCTGTAACGCGTTAAAGTAACATTATTACTCACTTCAGAGATTCCTATCGTCAACAATTCCTAATCTGCTACAATTCGTGAAGCATCCTGTCGGGGATCTAGTTCGTGTCTTTAGCGCGTCCGCGAGTAAAATTGCGAGTCGAGTCAACGGCGAATTGCTTATATATTTTTAAGACTGTACAATATCTCTTTAACGATGCCTGTTCCGTCGAGTTTTCCGTTGCTCGCGATTACTATCGTAGGAGACACGTCGTTCCTCCTATATTTTATACTCAATCTCCAACTCCGAATATATCTCTGGTGCTAACACTTGGTGTACTTACGCCTTTGTCCGTATTTCCGAGCGTAATTTCCATTTGTAAATATGCTTTACTGCCCAGACATTCCTGTTCGCTCTGCGAAAGATAAGTGGATTAACTAGAATCGATAGATATAATCGTTCTGTTTGCATTTAGATTTTTTTCCAAACATATTTCTGATAAGGTAAAGAGAAAAAAATCTATACAATCAAATATATTGTATACTTATCAATATAGAAAGAGAAACATTTTTATAATTCCAAGAATTAAATTAAGAGAAGGAAATACAATATATAAATACATTAAATTTAATTCGCGATGAAGTGATAGTGCGAAAAATATTTTTGTCTTTGTATTACAAATATATATTCTAGGATCCGTTATATAAAACGGATCTCTATCGATTCTTATTAATTGGCTTGTGTGTTTCTTGCGCATCGAAAGCGTTTGCTGAGTTTAAGTTCCTTGCACTCGCGGCTCGCGAGCAGTCGGGTGCTAAAAAAAAAATGTATCTCGGTACAGAGAGTATTCACGTGTTCGCGTTTCAAGAGTCGGCTTCGGTTCGGTTAATCGTTATGAAATCGACTTTACTAGCTGTTATTAGCCAACACGTATGAGTACGGTTAATGTATCCTCTTTTAAGATCCGTTTATGATCGCCGACTTCTCATACTGCCTGCCTGACATATTAAACGTGCACGTATGAGTTGTCACTCTGTATAGTAAAGTAACAAACAAAGTCGGATCGATACGGACTCGATACTCAAGGATAATAACATTAATAATATTAATACGCTCGTTGGCGGTATTCATTTTTATATCATTCCGTAACAAAAAGTATTATTTAGGAGAAGGAAGTAAAAAGGAAAGGAAATAAGATAAATATATAACTTTATCTATTTTGTACGTATAAAATTTACTAAACGATGTAAACAGGGTTTGATAGGTTTCTTTTAATTCAATTAAAACTATTGACACCGCCATGTGTGTACGTACACACACAATTCAGTGTAATTGAATCATGTAATTAATTTAATTTCCAAACTGCATATTCTCTCTATTTAGAATTATGTAAGTAACTAAACTCATGAAAATTCTCAGTTATTGAATCGTATATTGTTTGGAATTAAAAGAAGTCATTATATATCATTGATTAATTATGTCTTTTTAAAAGACATATTTCGTATGATTCATTTTTACATTAAATTCAGCTATCGTGATAACAAATATTAATATTTACATTTCCATGACGGTACGTGTTATATATTCATTCGTCAGATGCAGTTGAAAGCCTAATTTGATAAATGAACGATGTTTCAACTCCAAAGCTTGTAAAGGCAGTACATTTACGTCTATTACGCATTTACTTGTATAAGTAAACAAAGACTTTGCAGAAACTATGCTTTGTCTTAGCACTTATACTCTTGGCTGACTATGTTTTGTATACTTACATAATTGGTTCCATTAACTACTGAAAGTGGTGTTTGTAATAAAAATCCGCTTGTGTGTATATGTGTATGCGCGCGCGTATGTGTGTGTATGTGTCTGTGTGTGTTTGTACACACTCGTAAATGTACTTAATTTAGAAGATGTGTGATGTTACTTTTACACGAACTCATAGACATGATTGTTTGACTCGTAAAGAAGCGCTTTTATTTTTAAAATCGAGCTGTTATATTATTTTCTTTTGAATTAATTGAGAATCGAAATCGATGTAATTTCAATGAGTTTCTCGATGTTATATCAAGGTAAAAGTTGATATGAATCGAAAAAAAAATTACTTTGCAAAATTGGACACGTTTTTTTCGAGATAAAAATTAGATTCGAAGTTCTTGACTTTTTTTGTTTTCAAGTTCTTATGGAATTTATTTTAACATATCTTAATTTTGAATAAAGAATTTCTAATTTGCAATGGCTATTTATGAATATTGGCTATTAACATATGTGTTTCCGTATGTCGGAAAGAAAAAAGAATGGAAAAAAAATGTTTTTTGCATAACATATGTCTCTATGTATCCCATTTAAATCCGAGCTCATGGAAATTTTGATTTTAATCTCCGAATTCTTAGTCGATTATAATCCAGTAGTGCGATTCGCTTTTTGTGCCTAGTCGCTGTGCGAAAAACTGCTGTGTATTACTTAATTAAACGTGGCGAACGTTTAATCCGAATATCCGTTAACTTTGCATTTCGTTTTATATCTATATCCATATATATATATATATATATATATATATATATATATATTGTGATACATACTTATATACATCGTACGAATAACTAGAGAATGTATTCCGCTTTGGTTGTAAGGTTTGCGTTGTAATCTGAACGAAGCAAAAAAGAAAAAAAGAAGAAAGGAGGAGAGCAAGAGAGAACATATGTAGCTTGGACGTAGAATCAGCAAGTAGACAACAGAAATGCTGAGATATTCAGATTCCGTAATGTGTAGATGATAAATTGTAGGTATTACCTTTGTATAGTCTGTCCACTGAGAGATTCAGTCGCGACGAAATGAATCAAATCTGTAG
The DNA here is from genome assembly GCF_003651465.1 of Formica exsecta. Classification (NCBI taxonomy): domain Eukaryota; kingdom Metazoa; phylum Arthropoda; class Insecta; order Hymenoptera; family Formicidae; genus Formica; species Formica exsecta. Next base: position 188,517 of record NW_021850162.1, read on the forward strand.
ACGCGATTAAACAATTTTCTACGTAAATTTGACGAGTGCGATGAAAAACGCATACATATGGAAAAGATTTTACCCCATTTGAATCTCTAATTTCATCCCGAATTGCGGCGAGTTCTGATTAGTGCAAGATTAGTTAATAAGCACGAATCGAGAAAGTAATCAATTTATAGTAAAATCAAAGCAAAATCCGAAGTATTTACTGAAGAATGGACGGATTTTAAAAGAAAAATAGGTATTAGTCATATCTTAGAGATATCATGTTTGCATTATTTTCTAAAAAGATGTATTTTAATTAATATTTAATTAAATATTTTTATTTATTTTATTTAAGCACATTTTCTCTAGCATAAGAACTTAATTGCACAATTCTATTTTCTTATTTGACGAATTGAATCGCGCATATTTAATTGAAACTATTTTACATCACTTAACACTACTAAGTCAATAGGAACATGATTGTACTATTAAGGAAAAATCAACGAGAAAATCAAAAAGCTTTGTGAAGCATATATTAAGGAGAGAGAAAACACACACCGAAAAGAAATCTGATTTCTACTTGAATTTTCTAAAAAATGTGAGAATAGAAAGGAACAATAAGAAATTTTAAATGGAAATTAAATTTCTTTCAATTTTGTTGTATTTTTTAGAGCAAGATTTGTAAGATTGACAAAACTACTTTTATAAAAAAAATTCCTTAAGTTTTTACAAAGATTTCTTTAAGCTTTTACAATTTATTGGGATTGAAGACTGTCGTGCAAATCATCTAGCAGGAAAAACTGCTGATATTGCCATGTGGCGTGAAATCTCTTTTTATGTGTATGCATATTTATCGTATGACTTTGAAAAAGTATCGTAGTCCAGTAATTGTAGCTAAACATTGTATTTTTGATCTGCAAATGATTAGAGCGCTGAATGACTATGATGACTAGACAGTAACCGAGGACAAATTGATTGTTCGTACTTATATTGTAATCATTCCCGTTAAACTCGAGTGCTTCTTGTTCCATTTAATAGTTAGCAGTAGCGGGGGGAGGAGGGAAAATCCTCGCATGCCAAATGATACGACACACTCGGATCGACAAAGTCGAGGGCACAAGTGGTCTCGATCCGAACCTATTCGGAATATTAGATACGTCCGAGAGGCGAGACTGTTATTTTATTTTAACTTTTATCGCGTAAAAAACCATAAACTTGTAATTGATATAAGATGGGGCTGCTGTATTTTTACACGGACTTTGTACAAATATAACAGGAATTCGCGTGAAGAATAACGCGATTTGTACATACCTGTATACCAATAAATGCTAGATAAAATGTGAAATGTACAAGATAATTTGTTCATGTGCACACACAACGCTTTTTTTCAAAGAATTTTTTCTTTTATTAATCGATCGTGGATTTGTTCATTAATCATTTGTACATCCTTTTTTTTTATATATGTTATCTAGCAGTTTTTTAGCTACTTTATCTATCGCTGCTTCTTTTATCTCGCGTAATTCTGTCTATAAAAAACAAGCGTTATTAAAATTTTTATTACATAAATTTATGATATAGACTAAATTTTATGTATATATTTTTGTAGAAGAGATCGAACTCTACCTTCATGTTGAGCAGTTTCTCCTGTCGAGCTTCCTTTTCCGCAACTGTACGAGATATTCTCTCGTCTTCATCCTTTAATGCTTTTCTATATTTCTTTTCCCACGCATCCTTAGCTGCTAAAGATGCAGTCATCTCTTCTCTCAGAAGAATCATATTGTCATCTTTCTTTTTTTTTATTCTTGCATCTTCTTCCTGAATTTTTTGCATCGTCTGCTCTATCATCTTACGATCTTGCTCTTTTTCTTTATTTCTTTTCTCTTGAATTCGTCGACGATTATCCATTATTTGTCTTTGTAGATCAGTGCGCAAATTCTGCTTTTTTTTCTCTTGTTCAGCTTGTTGTAATTTCTCGACGGTTTCGTCTTGATGCAAGAGTTTCGTTAATTTTGCCTGGCTCTCTTCCAAATTAACTTTTTTCTCTATCAGACGTGATCGAGCTTCTTTCATAGCACAATCCGATAATGATTGCGTGAAGGATTTTTCCCGACTTAATTTTATTTCTTCGTCTGTGTAGTTTGCAAAAGAACTGATTTTATTTAATATCGCAACAATTAAAGAAGATAAAAGAGATGGAAGAATACATAAAAAAAAGAAACAATTACAATTTTTTATAAATAAATAATTTTTTATATGTGAATAATATATAATTCGTAAGTCTTTACTTTTACGTAGCGATAATTCAGCAGCCAATCTATTAGTCACTTCGATTTCTCTTTGTTTCAGATCAATAAGTTTTTGTGCATGTAATAATTTTTCCTTCTCGCAGATTTCTCGTTGCTCGGCCTGCAAATGACGTCGAGCTATTTTGGCATCGCATCGCTTTACCATTGCAGCTCGTCTCATCTCTAACTGTATTTCTTTTTCATCCTTTTTCCTCTTATCATCTTCATCTGTCTTGATGTCTACCAAATACCATCCTTTGCGAGTCTTCACCATTTTTTAATTATATAAAACATAACATTTCTATATATATTGTATCCATGATGTAAAACATGAATTACATCATGAATGTATTATTATTTTGTGATAATCAACCAATTTCAACCAATTTGAAATTAGTGACGTTAACGATTTTTTTCTCTATTTAAAAACAAATCGATTGCATTGTTGCGCTTGTAAATTGTGATTATGTTTAATTGTGATGATTTGTGTGATTATTTAAATGTGTTCTATTCCTGTTCCATAATTTATAGATGTAGTACAGACAAGCACCAAATGGCAAATGGCGATTTTATCTCGCGGTAGCATCGACAAATAAATTTGGCTACGTAGTTTCAGCTTTTCCAGTGAATATAGATGGTGGTACTAGACATGGCAAACATCGTATGTGCCAAAATGCCGGGATAGCCGCTCTTATTCATTATCAGAGACTGTGCTTTATGATCGGCGGTAAACGTCAAGCGGCGAATTATTTTCGGTTATTAATAAACCGTCATCACGTCTTTCCAATTTGCATCTTTTGGGTAAGTGTATTATTTATATAAGGTATAAAAAATATACCGATCTAACTTTCTCGTGCTGTAAATATTCCGATTTTTAAGTGCGAAAACACGCGTTGATTAGGTTAATTATCCTGAAGCGTCATATTGATTTTTTTATATATACTGTATCATTTATGAATATTTTAAGTATTATCTCAGAGATGAATGTGAAAATGTTCGACATTCGTCAAATATGTGTATGCAAACGTATTACATTTTATGAAATATTGTTATTGTTACTAGAGCATAATATAACCTATCTTTATTACTATCTACTTTCATTGTAAATGTAGATGCATGGGTGTGTCAGTTTTACACAATTTTTTTGAATCACATAGATGCTTATTGTAATAATATGTTAATATATGTGTTATTATAATAATGTATTAATAACATTAAAATGTGTGCGTTTCTAAGACAATAATTTTGCAAGTTACGAATAATTTTTATTACAAAGTATTAAAGATCAAAATTTTGACAAATTAAATTTTAGAGATGCAAGCAGACAACCCTGTTATTTGTTTACTTTTAAGAGAAATATATTTTAATAAAATTTTAACACACTGAAGTTAGAACAATTGAGACATCTGTATATCAAGGCTGTGTTCCGATATTTACTGGATTTGTGTGATTATTTAAATGTGTTCATTTTCAGTACTCACACAATTCGAAAAATCCTTTGTTAACATTTTAGAAATTTTTGGAATTGGATTTCTTGGAATTTTAATTGATGTGCATCTTTTATCCGATATATTCTTTTAAAATTTTGTTCTTTTTTTCTCTATCTTTATTCTCTAGATGTGCGAGAATATTATTATATATATATATATATATATAAATTCCTTTCAGTACTGGCAGTGAATATCGGAACGCAGCCCAAATATATTGACATAAATAGATAATAATGTATCTCATATTTCTTTGAATAAAAGAAAATAATATAATGCAAATATATGTTATTTATATAAATTTTGAGATAATTTTATTATATTATATTATTTATTGTTGCAGAAATAACATGGTACGAGGTCGCGGGGGAATGATCAGAGGTGGTCGAGGAGGTATGGGACGTGGAATGGGTTTTCCACGAAAACAATTTCTACCACGTCATCCATTTGACTACACGTTATGTGAGGCTGCTTTTCCACGTGTTAAACCTGCACCAGATGAATCAGATTTTCAAACAGCTCTTTTGAAAAAGAATTCTGATATGTGTCCTACACCAAAGGAGCAAACTTCCATTTTAAATCTTGTAACTAAACTGCAGAGTGTTCTTGATAATTTGATTGTTGCACCAGGAACCTTTGAAGCCTGTGTAAGTATATATCATGTTTAATTATACAATCAAAAATTCTCGCATTTAGATTTAATATTTTTTTTCTGTATTATATATTATATATTAATTATAAATACATCTGTGTTTTTAATGTAGCAATTAGAAGAAGTAAGACAAGTTGGTAGTTTTAAGAAAGGCACAATGATAAAGGGTCACAATGTCGCTGACATTGTTGTTATTTTGAAAACTTTGCCAACGAAAACGGCAGTTGAAGCTCTCGGGAACAAGGTCAATAATGACCTGAAAGCCGTAAATCCGAAAGAGATATTCAGAGTTATACAGACGGAACGGGGATTCGATATTGCTAATAACGAAGCCACTGTGCGTGTATTAATAACCACGCTGCACCAAAATCTACGCAAACTGGAATCCGATCAACATTTAGATGTCAAAATTTGTCAAGGTAATTGTCTCGTATTTTTTTTTGTGTAATTAAGTAACTTAAGCCACGTTTTCATAAATGTTACTAGAGAATAATTTTGTTTTAATTTATAGGTCATCTTGCTGCTATCAGACATTCCCGTTGGTTTGAGGAAAATGCTCATCATTCTAGCATTAAGGTTTTAATACGCTTACTTCGTGATCTCAGAAACAGATTCGAAGGTTTAGAGCCATTATCCCCTTGGATGTTAGACTTGTTGGCACACAATGCCATAATGAACAATCCCAGCAGACAAGCATTGCCAATTAATCAGGCATATAAAAGAGTATTACAGTTACTCGCTTCTGGACTATTCCTCCCAGGATCAGCAGGTATTTTAATTAATTTTAATTTATTTGTTTAAAGATAAACCATACAAAATTATAATGAGAAATTTCTTTATCTCAAATTTGAAAAATTTTCTATATATAAATATCGAGTAATAGTTGAATCGTTTTTCGGAAAATATTCTTAAAAAAGTTGCATTTATTTTATCTCCATATATAAAGTTTCATATTTAAAACTTGTTTTTATGTATAAAAACTGTAAATCATTATTTCGCGGTTATGTTATCAATTTGTTCGGCTTGGAATTAAAGATCTTTGATTAGGTCATTACAAATTATGACATCATGAAGAAGGATAATTTTTATAACTACTTCTACGCAAGTCTTCTATGTGTCATATCAATTGCGGGAGTCATTCATATCATAGTTCCAAATAATTGACGTAGTTATTGCCTCAATCGCAGCATGTTGCAAGGATTATAACAACTTTCTTCAGGTATTTCCGATCCATGCGAAGGTGGTAATATACGCGTGCATACCGCGATGACACTCGAACAACAGGATCTCGTATGTCTCACTGCCCAGACATTACTGCGTGTATTAGCTCATGGCGGCTACAGACCGTTGTTGGAAGGTTCTAACAAACTCGCGGTGGAGATGAGTGTATGGGCGGGTGGTGTAGTGGCGAGTCCGTTAGACAAAGCATACGAACCACCCACGGAACAGGAACAGCAGGAGGACATGGATGAGAGTAACGAGGAAATGATTACCGAAAGCATTTAGAAATTTAGGTAGTGTGCACTTTTCGTGCAGCGAGATTTCCCCCATTCTTGATGAAACGAAATGATGCTTTTACTTTCTTATTGTCATTTCTTATAAAATGTGTGTATTTAAATTCGCAAATATATTTCGATAGTTCCGTCGATGATTTTAAGATGACTTTTATTCATGACGTTCATATTTACGGGAACGATTCGAGGTATTGAGTGTACTCACAAAATGCGCGATTCGTCGTAAATATAAAATAAAGAATAGATTAATGTGTAATCTACAAAAAAATTCGATTATATAACTCGATTTCTAAGAGTCTTTTTTACATAATAGCACCTTAAGCTTCTATACTCTCACTCACAATTGCATAAGTATTAGAGAGAGATTTGATCTCTAAAGATTCGGCTTAAATAATCTTTGTGTCAGTTTTTTTTAAAGATATGCAGGTTAATGATTATGTGTCAATGGTATTCCGTAAATGTACCCCATCCTCTATTTTATATTTTAAATATCTTGCTCAATGTACTGTCTATCGATGTTACACAAGTCAAGCTCCAAATATGCTTGCCTTTTTTAATGCAGTTTGCCTTTTTGGCAGTGATTGCACATAATTTAAGCGTGTGGTAGAAAACATCAGTCTTTATTTAGGATTCAATGCAGACATGGGTCGTTCTCAGGGGTTCTGGCGACTCGCGCGCAATTGACAGTGCGAGAACTTGCGCCCGGCCGGACCGGCATCTTAAAGAGCTTGCCCTGCGGCATGCACACGCAGACTTTGTACTGCTCGTGACTCCCGATGGGACTCGGCAAGAACGTGGGCGCCACTGGAATACTCTTCAAGTTGATGGAAATACCGTCCTTGGCGTCTAACACGACGTTACCGTTTACGCTCTTTAGGAAGACGTCCAGATCGGCACTCCACTCAATGTCTTTGCTCTCCATACGTACGCCCTCCGCGCCGTGCATCGAGATTTGATTGTCGGACTTTATCGCAAGACTCTCATTGACCGACGAGGTGATCCGATGAGTCTCCGCAATCCTCACGTCGATCGTCTCGACGCCGCTCGGCAGGCCAAAGTTGGGAAAATCGGTGGTGAAATAAATCGCGCCGGTACGCGAATCCTTCACCTCAAACGACTCCACCTGCGACATGGTGGTGCCGTTCGCTAAGACGCTTAGCTTTGAGTACGGATGTGTCTCGGGAATGTTTTGTCCACGGCCCTTTACGTCGACGTGCACCCCAGCCTCATCGCCGGATACTTCCATCGACTCGTCGCCATAACTCTGACAGACACCGGATTGCAGGGATATCTTTGGAGAGAAAATGTGAAGAATGAAATATATAATATTCATAATATTAATATTTATGAAGAGATTTCAGCAAAATATTCAACGCAGAAAGTATCTAAACTATATTCATATATTTATTGCCGGTTTTTTTTATATATATTTATATGCATTTATCCAATAACTTTCAATAACAAATACGAAAATATATATGTACCTTGTCCAAATCGGTTCTTCCATAAAATTTGACAAGATTTTCATCTGGGATTACTTCCATGGCCTCCATCCCCTGGCTAATGCGCAAAACAGCAATGACAGTGATATTCAAGAAAAGATTGCAGAGGCCGATTATCGCCAGAACTAGAGTCAACGTCCAAAGACAGTAACGTCTCTTCGTAGATTTTTCGCTCGACGATGACATACCGTACGAAGAGCCTATCGTCCTGTTAATTGATCAAACTGAGGGTTAATTATTTATGCCGAAATTAATTTAGTTTACAGATTGCACCAATAATTTTCACCAACTAATCAGTCTTGAATTAATTCTGATTGCCAGTTTCTTGTTTATTTCCTTTTTAGATAATAGCGTTATTTGTAGTAAGATAAACAAGACCCACATGTTAATAAGACCATAATTATTAAGACAATTCAATGTTTGGTACACATTGCTTTTTTTATTCACCTTGCATGTACGCTGCTGCAACTATTTTGGCGAATGAGACCTTTAATCAGAGGCCCGTCGCTGTTGGATAAATTATCGTCAGCCTTCGATATCGATGGTGAACCGGTATCATTTCCGCATACATCTAGAAGAGCCGACATTAGTTCTTCTGTGTCCGTCTACCTATCGAAACATCGTCATATTATTATAAAAAAATAACAGAAAATAATAAGCACGAAAAATTGTCAGATTATTTATTTTGTAATTAGATAGATTTTTTTATATTATTAACATAAGAAAACTTTAGGGGTTTTCTCTCTCTAAAATATCATCAAAAGAATATTGATATCTACTTATAATGCAATCCATACCTCGTGTCTTCAACATTGTAACGGTCGTAAAATTAATATCAAGTTTTGCCATAAAAAAATAATGATTGTTAATTTTGAGGGATCTTTCGTCCTCTTTTTTTTTCGCGAGCTTTTTCACAGAACGATGAACTCGAGAAATCACGAGATGTGTGGCGAAATGTGGTTGCTTCGCGAACGACTTCCTTACCTTGACTGGGACCAGTAGTATCGCAAAAGACGGTCGACTGTTTAAGTAAACGAAAATAGACGACCGCGTTCTAACTACGTTCGCCAAGTACGACGAACGAACTCTCGCCGATAATCGGGAACGATGGAAGCAGATGAGAATTCGTTGGTCGGCGCTTGCGCGTCCAGGGATCAATGTCGAGTATCCTCAGGAATTCGCTCTACTCGCGCGCATTCACCTCGGGGAGTTTATGTATTTGCATAAATTGTTTCTTGTTGCACATCCCGCGCGCGGTTCTCCGCTGTTTCTTAACATCGCGGAAAATAGCAGATATATCTCTATTTGTTTGAGGAAAATAGGGTAGATAATTCAACTCTTTTATCAAATATAAATATAAATGAAATTAACCAGCTCGTTGTATTATCAAATAATTTCAATAAAGAAATCGAAATGAGCAACAAAATTAGGTGTTTGAACATTATATTTGGCAATTAAACATACGCGTATTGAAACTTTGCTATAATTATTTAATGCTTCTTCAGCGATATATAAATTTTAATATTGCAAGAAATCGATATTTCGATTTAATTGACGAACATAATGAAAAATAATAGTCACAAGAGATTCTATATAGAAACTAACTTTATAATTTGTCGCACACATCGAAAATCGAAATTGAATGTTGTATAAAGTCTCTCGTGATCTTTTATTATTTTTCATTAGAAATTCTAATAGGTATATTTCATTATTAAATATATTGTTTAAACACATATTTTGTTGCTCTTCATTGAAATTACTTAAAAATATAAGTTTTGTTTGCGCACATTACGATGAATTTTGATTTCTTCTTATATTTCTACTTATATTTTTAGGATTATGAGGTTAAAAGTGAGAATTGTAAGAAATAAAAAAACTGCAATCACTGAAAACTACATCATGTTAAAAAAGAAATATATTTAATATTTAAAAAAAATACATTTAAATTAGAAAAATTGAAAAATTTTTAATTAATTGTTTTGATAGTATTCCGGCCACGCGGTTCTCTCTATCCAGGGGATGTAGTGATAGACTCGAGTGTACACGCCGGGTATGATGCTGCCGCACAAACGTCCAACACTAGTAATTCCGATTATATTATACATGCAATCATGATCTTTGTTAAAGATAGCGAGTGGTCCTCCGCTGTCACCCTTGATAATTACAAACAAAAATGCATTCGATTAATTTTAATTTTCGCTTAACTTACTTATCACAAAAATAATATAATGTTTTTAAGGATAAAATTAACTAAAGTTAAAAATAAATTAACTGAACTTTGACTGAGTCTTTACCTATATTTATGAATAAAATTAAAAAGAAGTTAGAGTTAAACCATGCAGTTGAATTTAACTAATATAATTATGGGAACAATTTTAAGGGAATAGTTTCCTTAGCTAAAGTGAAATTCCTGTTAGGAAGAAGGAAAGTTTTGTTTTAGTATGAAGGAAAATATATTACTTGGCAAGTATCTCCTCCCACTTGTCCCGCACATATTTGCCACTCGTTGACTATGCCTGCTGCAAGCTGTGCACTGGTGCCGCCATCAAAAAAGCTCATATTGCAAGACTCGTGATTTACCAGATTGAGCGTTACTTTCAACAAATTGTCCGAGCCTACGTCTTCGGCTGCAGGATATAGAACAGTATATTATGACCTATTAATATATTAATTTACATATACATATAATTATAATATTATAGTATTCTGTAGATTACATACGCATATATGTATATATTTATATATATAGTTACAAAATCTACAATTATTATTTTTTTAAATTATTTTAGAATTTTTTAAAGATCTTACACCAATCGACTAAACCCCATCCAGTAGCAACGGCCTTATTATCCGTGCCTATATCAGGCAAGTCAACCGGAAGACACGCTGGTCTCACCCATGCATTATAGTTAGCTTCTTCTTCCAATCGTAGTATAGCTATGTCGTGGTACACTGACGGGCTTTTGTAATCAGGATGCTTTATTCTTTCTGCAATTTTAATATCTTGGGGGATCGCGTCGTCATTTGTTTGCACAAGATTCAGATCACCAACTCGCACCCATTTTGCGGCTCCCCTTTGAAGCAAATGAAAATTGAATAAAATGTTTTTTTTTAATTTTGACTGTTTTTTGCTATTATTGTACAGCCAAAACCTTAAATTACTTAAATCGCTTACATGGTTAAAAAAGACAGTAGCGCTTTGATGCAAAGAAAATGATCAAATAATTACTAGTAAAAAAAAAGATCGAGAATTGTAACGACGAGAAAGCTGTTTTTATTTTATCAGAATACTAAAAGTAGCTTTGATTACTTTTTTTCGCCAATTTTCTGAGGATAAGTGATAAAGACGGAATTTACCAGTTTCCATTCCAAGTGCAGTGCGCCGCTGTCAGGACGATCTTGGCGGAAATCAAGCTGCCACCGCATTTCCACTGGATATCTCCGTTAACGTCGAAACCAACGGCTGCCATGTGCGGGAATTCTTTCGGGTCGGCTTTCACGCCGCCGACGATCAGCTTGCTCGTTTTCAGGGCGCAACGCGACACATTGACGGGATTTCGATGAAGGATCGGTATAGGTGGTATTTCCAAGCCATAGACAGCTTCCGCGGCTTCCGCGCATTCTGAAGAGCAGAGAAGATTATATCGATCTAAACGGATGTTGAGTTTCAAGCCGAAGCTACATTTAAAACTGCGTCGCTTCTTTTCTCCCCTTGACGAGTCACGACTTCTCTTATCTTGCCTACATCCCATTAAAATATTTCGTCTTTGGTGTTTATACTATAAAAATATGTGTTATGCAACTTGTTTATGTAGTCAGTATAATGCGTTTTAATATTATGTTATTAAAAGAGGAAGATGTTTTTAAAATCTTCGATGTAAATTTACGAGAAAAACATTTCTGTGTCATTTAGCCATTGTATGAAGCGTTGAAAGTACAACTACGGCGAGATGTGCACAATGCTAGATATTAATGCTAGATATTCGAAGAATGCTACGTTAAAAAGTTATATTTCAGCGCTTCCAATCTTTAGATTAGAAGATTAATTGGAAAAGGAATCCCACTTACTTATTCGCGCTAACGATCCTCTGCTGTCACCCAGCTTCAAAGGTCGCCCTACTTGAATTGCTTCGGTAGTCTGTGGTACCGGTGTTGGCGGTGATTTGCTGGTAACAAGCGTTGTTGGCGGGCAGCAGACTACTGGATCAAAATTTGAATAGCCGCAAATACTTTTCGGCATATTGCCGGCCAACAATTCCTGATAAATTACTGGACAGTTTTGCAAAAGCTTGCATATACCCTGGCTCTGCGAATTTCCGATTGTGCATATTTCTGAAAATTATAAGAGATGACACACATTATAAGAAATGGTACACATCATATAAAGTATTACAAATTTTTTGTTAAAAATAAACTTGGCTTTACAAAGAAGTTTACTATTCGAAAATATTTCTCAATTTAAGCGCGATAATAAAACGAAATTAAAAGACTTCAATATCATTATTTATTGTCGTATACTTAAAATATTGGAAAAGAAAGATGTAAGTTGGAATATGAATGTGAGACTTTATATTTTTCATTTACTCCATTTTTCAAATCGTATTATCGTAATATCGCTCTCTCTTTCTGAGTTAACACAATCTAATGATTATCACAGGCAATTAAAGAAACGCTGTTGTTAATAAGAAGTACATTGATAAAATTATATTTATTCAAATGTACATGTGTAACATATTCAAGTTTGCACGTTTCTTAAATTATTATATAAGTATAATGAAAAAACATTTTACATTTATTGTAAATATAATTTTAGCTACTATTTCTTGACTCACACTTGTTTTCAAGAGATATTAACTTTAAATTGAAGATGATTAGATCAATTGACCTTACAATTCTGTTGACAAGATCTCTGATGTATATATGTTTGCTATAATGTGTTTAAAACTTCTTTTTCGATGATGGAAATATTTCTATGCAAGCTTTACGATCATCGTTAAATTATAATCGTATCGATTAACTCGCATGACAGGATATATTACAAGGAATAAATGTAAGAATAGTAATTGATGTTTGCGACGTTATGGTCAAGTAATTTTTATTTCGTTTTATTTGGATAAATAAAAAAAAAAAATAAAGATTTATAGCAATCAAATAAATAAGTAATTATATCAATGATTATAATTACTGTTATGAGTGTATGATTATATAATCATTGTATACGATGAAAGAATTACATGTTAATAGTGGAATTTTTCTAAGATAAGGCGTCCCGGGAGATCTTCCAATTCTCTTGTAAAAAAATGCGGTCGACACATTCGTTCAAAACAAGAATTTGTATTTTTAGCGAGAAGAATTAATACTGACCTCCGACATCTTTTCCATGTGTCGGCAACAGGATCTGCACCAACACCAACAATAATAACGGCGAAGCGGCAGGCGCGTTCTGTGACATTCTTAATCACAACCTTGATCGCGCGCTCTTCTCGGTCTGGTCTCGTGTACTCGCTGCAACGGCCGATATATCTCGTCTAACTCGTCAGTCCGCTCTGTTGGCTTCCAAGTTTCCTCATGGTCCCCACCATGTTATTCCATGGTCTCACGATGGTGAGGTCATTTTTGTTATAAACTTCGGGATAAGCCGGCTAGCCAAGCGCGAGTGAGCACGAGATGATGCGATTTCGCGCGCATCTTCGAAGAAGGAATCTCGTTTCATACTTTCGGCAAAATGCGTTCAAATGCGCAAAACGATGGGGCAATTAGGCTTCGCGCGTCGTAAATAATCTCGAGAAAATAAAATCGAGATCGATGTGATTCTGCGGTGATTGCACTTTCTGAAAAATATATCTTATGCGAATTGTCACGAATTGAGAAATAAACTATTGTTGTCCACAGCATCAAAATTTGAATTTGATGAAATTATATTGATTTTGATTTTAAATATTGGACATCTTGATATCGAATGAATATTGATGAGATACATGTGTACATTCAGCACTTATATGCATTTCTGTATTTTCAATAATCTTCTTTAATGCTTTGAAATGATAAAATATTAAAAAGCCGCTAAATTGAAAATGAAGAAAATAGGAGAGTCTAATATATCTTTTGTTGATATAACGCAATGATTACAAAGTAGATCGATATTAGTATTAAAATGGTGCAATCGCATCTTCATTGGTATCATTATATATACATATTTTTTTGCACATCAATAAAAACGGGCTTATTAAGTTTCTCAATGAGGAAATCTTGATGCAAAGTATAAGGATATTGAAATAATTTGATTCGCATTTAGGCATCGAGGATAAACTGATCCAGTCATGTTGCAAGAATAAATAAATATTTTATAATCTTTCGTGATTAATTGAAACTTTTTAGAGCTTTCTAAATCTTGTTATGAGAGTAATTTCTTCTTTCCATCAAGATATCACGAACTTTAATATGGTTTGCACATCATTATGAGGCTAAAAGTAGATTCTTTAATAAATGTTTATTGCTTGACAAAAAATGTCTATTTGCAAATTTTACAATAAATTTGCTCAAACTATACATCTTAGCAATGAAATCGTACATAAATTATGTAATAATTATGAAAATCCGATGAATAAATTCTTTTAATATGCGTGACAATCACTCTTGTATAAATTACGTCATTGATTATTGCATTAAACACAATGTTGCGTGCACTATTAATTACTACTTGCAAACTGTTATAGTGAATTATTAAAGATACCAGTTGTGGCTGATAAAGAAGTTGACTTCAAAGCTAAAAAAACAACTATATTCGCGTAAAGAAGATTTATCTTTCCGTAATTATTGCATTTCTAAGAATTTCAAATAAATTCGAGTTATTCCGTTTATGACGCAAAGCATTGCCAAACCGATCTAATCGAAAGCTTGCAATAAAGTAAGCACATTGATAAATTACACTTGCTATGCCACAATTTACTAGCATCAATATTTTTTATATCTGTTTAATTTAAATTACTAATATATTTAATAAAATTAAAATAAACATTATGCATTAATAACAGAACACATTAAAGTCGTCGGGACTTAAGTTTTATGAGAATGTTACACATATTTTAAAATAGTTCTAAATAGATCAAGATAGATTTATAAAATTTCTACATATTTTTTGACACGTTAGAGAAATAATGTCGATAAATAGATGAACTTAATACACCGTAAGACAAATCCAATCCGGTTCATTGCGATCGATATTGCTACAAGAAACCCGTTTGGTTTAATAAGGCCGGTATCATTACGAGCGGACCACATGCGCAGGGATGTAGCGTTGATCCGAATGTTAATTCGCAAATCAGAAGAAATTATAATATGATAATATATGATAGTGCTATTATTAATGTAATAATAATTAAAGATAATTATTTTGTGATTAGACAAATATTGATAACTTTGTAAAAAAATAAGTCTCTACATCACATAAAGAAACATTTCTGCGAATAAATTAAACTATCGGGTATTACAGAATTTATATTTTACGCATTTTAAAAGGATGTGTAATAGCAATAGAAAAATGTGGAAATGTAGATAATTGATGTTTAAGTAGTAATAATGTGCACGTTTCTGAATTAATTAAATAGCGCGAATACTAAGCACTGGATACTAAGATATAAGAATGTGACGTAATCTTTCTACGAAATATAGTCGTCCATTATCAAAATGCGATATGTGCTATCGGAAATAGATGCAAGTGTTATAAGAAGTATTCCTTAGAGAAGATCCAACGGATACATCATTGGCTATAATTCCGAATATCATGTTAATGACATCTCAGCTGGCGGATTACTGATTGTTAACGAACGACACATTATCGTGTGCACTTCGTTTCGCATTATCCAGCATACTTAAAAGCATGAATTTGCTATGAAGGCCTTTGTTCAAAGAATGTGTTGGTACGTTGCATATTCGATTCGCAATATGTACGGGAAGTTTGCAATCGCGTTATTCGTTGCCATCTTATTTAGAAATTCTACAGCGCGGAAAAGCGAAGAAAGTTAGTGATAATTCATCTTGTTGATTCATAATCGAGAAAACTTTATTTTAAGTGTACGCACAGAAATCACGATCTTGCGGTGTATCTTAGATTTATATGACTCCTCTTTTCGATAACAAATTCTTTGCTAAATTTAGAATCGATTTTTCTCAGGCAGAAATTGTCTTTGTTATGCAAGATTTGAATGGCATAAGGAAACATATGTAACTTGTTTAGATCGATATATAAATATAACATGCGTTTCGTGGTAGACGCGCGATTCAACAATCATGACGCACGATAGTAAATTGATGAACTGTGCACTTTATAAGACAGTTGCGCGCTAGAAATGAATAATTTCTGTGTATTCTTATAATTATAGCTTTCTACATGTAATAGCACTATAAATTCAGTTAGTCGTCGTTGTGATTTGCGTCTGTTTTCCTACTACTTATTTACATAACTCTTGCATTTTCGCAGAATGCAAAGAATATGCTGATCTGGTTTATGAAACCGAGAGTTCGCCGATTTTACGTATCAATGCTGGCTCGAATAAAGTGTCTCGTTGCGCGATTATTGAGACCCCTCTTATCATCGGCGGAGTTCCGGCAAAACCCGCGGAATTTCCGCATATGGTGAGAATAGATATATAACAGTGTTGTTAATACCAAAAAAAATACATTATTATTATTTAATTGTCAATACAGCGATGAAATTGACAAACAAGGAAATTATCTTTGATTATTGAATCAAAAATGATATCATCAATATTTAAAAAACTTATAATTGTTATACACACACACCATGCACACACAAATAGTATTATATAAAATATTTTTATATAAATCACAAAAAAACAAAAATTAAAATATATTTTAATATCGTATGAAAATTGCATCTCACAATTTTTCCGTGAATAACAAATGACAAATTTAAATCTTTAACTTTATTATTTTTAATAATAAAGTAAAATGCCAGATATTTTATTTAATAATTCTTTTTTTAGATTATTATATAGGAATACAGAATACATTTGTCTTTTTTTACCTGTTCCAATTAAGACAGCTTGAGAAATCCATTGCTACTTGATACATCTAGGTTTCCGTTGTGTTCCAATATTTAATTAACAAAATATTACTTTAATTGCAGGCAGTGATTGGTTATGGCAAGAATGACGCGGTGTCCTGGCAATGTGGAGGAAGCATCATCTCTGAGAATTTTATTCTGTCAGCAGCTCACTGTTTGGAATCTCCGGACAAGTAACAATTTTATGTCTCACAATTATTCTATCATATTCATTTTATTATTATTAATTTTGGAATTAAAATATAAAAATATATGTGTCATTTTTAATATTATCTATCTCTTTCAGAGGTCCCGCGATCAAAGTACGTGTCGGCTTGATTAATTTATTAACTCCAAGCGACGTTATGCAAGAGAGGTACATCGTGGAGAGAATTAAGCATCCGGATTACAAGCCTTCGGTTAAATATCACGATATAGCATTACTTAAACTCGATCGACCGTTAGAGTTGAATCCTCGAGTGCGACCCGCATGTCTCGAAGTAAACTCGCAGATACCAGATAAAAGCGCTATCGCTTCTGGATTTGGAAAAACCTCTTACGGTCAATATCTTTCAAATAATTTTTCTTCTTATATATATTTTAATATTTCATAATGTAAATTATTTTATATTAATTGAAAGATATTATATATAAGATATTGTGCAGAATCTAATATCGGTAGCAACGAATTAATGAAGGTTCAGCTGAATTATATTTCCGAGGATGACTGTAAAAAGAGTTACGCCGAGGATCTCGGCACACGGCGGCTGCCTGACGGTTTGATACAGGGTTTACTTTGTGCCGGCATAATGGAAGGCGGAAAAGACACTTGTCAGGTGCGTGCAATTAAACATTTAAAATTATTTTCAAGCCTTTTGTCTCTTAGTAGAAAGTTTCGAAGATATTACTTGCGTTTCTCAAATTAATTTCATCAATTAAGTTTTTACAACAGAAAAACATTTTTTTGTTTTTGAATGGAATCTTTGATCTTAATTTAAGAATATTATATATATATATATATATATATATATATATATATAAGTTGGTATATAAATATTTATTACAGATTATAGATAACAGACTATGATTAAAAAGATTAATTTCGCATTATATATAGGGTGACAGCGGTGGTCCATTGCAAAGGGTTCTCGCGAAACCTTACTGCATGTACAGTATCGTAGGTGTGACAAGCTTCGGAAAGTTTTGCGCTTTTAAATTTTCTCCCGCGATATATACCAGAGTTAGTTTTTATATCGACTGGATCGAGAATATTGTTTGGCCATAAAAAATTAGATTGAAGTGCATTATCAATGAATGTCAATCTCTAATTTTAATTTGGATAACTTCAAGGAATAATTGTTTAAAGACAATTTACATAGATGACGAAGGAAATAAAATTAAGAAGGAATGATCGAAATAAAAAAATAATCATATCTCGTATATTATTTACATTGTTATAATTTTTATTGCAAAAAGATAATAATCATTTTCATTGATATGTACAATACGGTACCCAAACGCATGTATATATGTACGAACCACAGTATAATAAACATTTTCAAAACTTATACATTTTATACAGGAAACATATCTTAGATATATAACAACCAACAATGATGATAATAATATTGTATGCAATAATCTTTAATATATACGCAATAAAAGTAAAGATAATATTCAAATCACGTTTGTCATATAAAAACGATGCGAAAAAGTTGCCATAACATTAACAGACGCTATATATATATATATGTCGAGTATATGTGGACGAGATATATTACAAATAGGAATTAAGAACACACGAAAAGGGAACGAGAGAACTTACATGATAAAAAAATATACAGAGATGTGATTTGCTTATTAGAAGAAATCCCGATAATTGTCGAGTGATAAGATATTTAAAACTTTCATCGAGATACGATTAAAATTCTTATTCTTGAATACGCTTATTATATACATTATGTACGTAGTTTAAGTTATCAGTCTTACGGCTCTCGAAAGAAAATGTACACTCGTACCTGTACGTATACACGCGAGCGCTCGTTACATCGATTAGCGATATGGTACTCGATGAACGGACACGAACTCGATCCGGAGCAGCATTACGGATGCACAAACTACTTTCTTTGCGACAGCAATTGGACTAACAATCCTAACAATCATTTCATACACATTTCATACACATATAATTGTTCGCAAGCTGCTTTTAATTCTAGATCGTTGTAGAAAAGAAAAAAAGAAAGAAAAGAGAAGAGCAAAGAGTAGACAAGAGAAGAAACTAGAACAGGAGAAAATAATATCGATTCCTACGTCATTTATATATATATAAAAAAACAACAATAATATGCTTTCCTAAAGAACTTAATGATATTGAAAAAAAAAATATTTAAAAATCTGTATAGATGTAAAGCAGATGAAGGAGATATATTCTTTTCCAAACTAATCTCTTTTAATACTCAATTGATCATCACAGTAGTGTAAATTAATATCATTGTATACATACGCGTAATATATATAATAATATTGCGTTACTTTATAAATTTGATTAAATAATATCGCACTACCAAATTAATATAACAAAAAACAATTAAATATCCAAGAGAATAATTTAGATTACATGAAAACATTATATATCTCCATCATCCATACTTTCATTCATATTCGCTTTAAATTACATGATACTTCGATGAGCTAAAAAAATCCTAAGAAGAACATTATAAATGTAATGAAAGCTCATACAACAAAAATCGAAAAATATAACAAAAATCGATGTTAAAAACTATCTCGCTGAAAAGATGTAACGCGCGAGTGAAACTCTCGTCATCCACTTCGAAGAATCTCTATCAGCAGAGAAAGCAGTTTCGATATTGCTATGAAAGCCTGTTGTTAAAGACGTACAATGGCGCCTGGCCAAATGACTAGCTAGAGCTTTCACGATCATCTCTCACGATCGTCTCGACGTTTCTTCCGGTACGCAGTTCTAATTCAGTGCCAGAAAAGCTAAAAGATTCGTGCGTTCGCAAGTACTCATGCTCCATTCTGTTATTGTTATTCCGACACTTTAAAGCCGTACTGATCGCACTAATTTGTAAAATCGAGAAAAATTGAACCGATTCTTCAGATATACATCAGAAAAAAAATATTTATCTGATGATTCGGCTCATACATATATCGTTTTCTTTTTATCGAGAATTACAATTTCTGTAGATCACAAATTAATGATCGCTTTTATGTAGCGGTTTAGTGTCCATTCGTATGCATATAACATAATCGCACTGTTTGTCGACAGGCTCCTGTGTTCGCATTTACTGCGATTTTTTTATTAATCTTGACCCTTGTTTGCTTAAATACGCGTCGATTCAAGCGAGTATTGAGCGGATAATACGACTATATGATGTGTGTGTATCTATGTTTATATAATTCTGTACGTTCATCATATAATATTTTTATGGATATAAAATATAAATCTCCCTTAAAGTAATCCGTGAGAAATAAAAGCCCCGAAAGGAGTAAATAATTGCGCGTTAGTAGTTTAATATCTTACAAGGTATATCGTATTTCAATCATCTGCTCGATTCAAACATTCTAATTGCGTGATAATGATTGCTGAAACTTTCTTCACCGTGCAAAGCTGTAATTTACCCTCTATTCGCGAAATAGTACACGCAAAAGAAAAGGGATATTGCAAGGGAAACGGTAGATAGCACCAGTTAGATAATAAAATAGTAGTAGTAGAATAAAAAATGCCGTTGATGATTATCGTTTCGTCGCTTTCCGCTGATAATGTTTACATCGACTGCGAACACAAGCTACGCTTTTTCGCAATCGCAAAAGCTTCTTGTAATTAGTAATAATAGAATTTTTTAACATTTAATAAAATGTTGGAGTAGCATCACTCAAGTATATGACAATAACCCAGACGAGAGCTGAAGAACGCTTCTAATAAAAACACTCGTAGATCATCTTTTAGGCGTTTATGTGTCTGGGCGATGAGCTACACACGTTGGCGCTACGAAACAAACGTCTATATAATTCACCCCACAAGGCATATCGCGTTTGTCAGTAATCTCGCAACTGTTTTATGTTTATTGAGACCTCACGAGACTATAGACGTGTCCCGTTATACTCGTAAAATAATAAACACAGCTGGTCGAGAATCTGTGTTTCGCAGAAAGGATCGTGTTAAGGACGCCAGAAACGAAGAGGTGGAAGAGAGATAGAGAGAAAGAGGAAGATATTTACAAGGAAAGTAGTGGAGATAACTTACAAGACTATAATATTGACTGACACACACATGACGAGACCAGCAAGATTTGATCAACTCGATCTGGTAGAAGCTCAACCGCGACCGACTATCTTGAGTCTGTGGGCGGTTCGAAAATCTCAGGAATGAGGAAGTAGAGGAGGAAGAAGAGGACGTTCGAGAAGATAACGTGCGACGATGATGTTCGTGCCGATGAACTGGCGCGCTGGAGACGGACGCAGGATGACCTTGGTGATCCGGTTGTATGATGATGTGGATGCTGGAAGATGGGGATCTAGAAAGACAAGAACGCGTAATAAATAATTTTATTCCATTCACAAGTTTCATTTATGTAAGAAGGCCGAAAGTATAGTGCTTTATTAAATGAGTAATTACGATAAAACAAAATATATACGTATATAGAGAAAAAAAAGATATATATAGTTCCCATAAAAAAAATTTATAAAAGCTCAATGAATTTTTATACAAGCTAAAATGCATATCGTATCGTTACACTAAATTGCAAGAAATTTTGAAATTTGATCGTTAATTAATATAATTTAAAACGAAAAAGAATGTACATTTTTAACGCACTCTGTATTCATCTCCATAAATAGATATACGTACATGATGAACGATATCATCAATGTAAATCATTTTATGGAGGTCAAAAACGCACATTTATTTTTTTTTTTTTATATTAGAAACTATATTTCTTTATATAAAACATTTATGATATATTTAAATATTATTACATAATAAAACAACATAATGATATTAAAAAATTTAATTTGTTAACGCAGAGAGACTGGTCCGGATCCAATTTATTAAAAGCGCTCCATGACAGATCGATTGCGATTTCTAGCGACGGTTAACAATGTTCAATTAAAATGTTCGCCAAATTCCTCTTTTCCGTGATTCGGTATGCACGTCTTGTGCACGTATGTGTACAAACGCGTGCAAACACCGCGTAAGCGAACAAGTAAGTAAGCAAGCAACGAGAGTTGAGATTACTCCGGTCCGTCCCACGCGTCTAGACGTCTTAAAATTTCTTTTTCTCTTTTTCATTTTCTCTCTCTCTCTCTCTCTCTTTCACTGTATTTACCAAGGCGTGGTACCACCGGTGTGACCGCGGTGCGTATATATGATCCTGCGCCACCACTTCTCACCAACCGCGTTTCAAACATAATGTCTACAGGATATCTCAGAAGTCGCACACATTTTCTCCGCGCGAAGATACCGGCCGTTGCTGAATTGTTTCAATGTCGAGAGACGCATAGATAAAGATACTCGAGGTTTCAATCTTCTGATGCACTTTGAGGATTAAAGTGACTCCTGCAGTCTGTTATCGTGTGTATGCAACTCTCTAGTGATACTGAGAATTACCGAGAATTATATTTCAGTCTATAGTTATCGTGGATGATGTTGTTACTTAAGAGCAAAATGATTTAATTATTTCCTTTCAAATTGCATATCATGTATAAAATTCTCAAACAAGGTGATAATTGGATTGAGCATCTTAAAGTTAAAAGGTCAATCATTTGATATCAATTATTAATAAATAACGCTGGATACTCTGATACTACTATATAATCTCTGCAAATATAGATACTTTGTATTACATGGATATCATTGAGGAAAAATCATTCGCAATAATATTTTAACAAAAATTGACAAAAATGATTTATATATATATATAAAACAAAAAAAGAAAAAAAAATTATTATTATATTATTAATTAATGCTTCAAAATTTTCCACTTTACCGGATTTCCCGGAAAAATTGTTGTCCCCGTTTGTTGAAGATTAAAAAGAAGATATAGATTTTGACGCATCCTGTATTTATTGCCAAGATAGATATACGTGCATGATAAACGATATTCTTCGAAGGTGAACCATTTTATGAAGGTAAACAAGGCATTTTAATTTTAAAATACCTTATAACTCTCTATATTGATAACGCTTAATCTATTAACTACATTCGCGTATGTAAAGCAACTTTGTCTCGATAGTGTTCAATATAGAGATAATGAGCTTTTTTCTTCAAATGTACGTAAAGCAATGACGAATGATGATAAAAATCATTAAAAAAACCATAATTTTTCCAATATTTCAATAAAAAGGTAATAATTAGAAATAATCAGAAATATTTTCGATATTAAATTTATATGTTATTTATATAAATTTTTTCTTTCATGTATTTATTATCTACAAAAAGTTCATGAAAATGCTTTTAATAATATTAGAATTTTATTAAAAAAAGAAGCATGTGTCGCGCGTTAATAGAATAAATGTTAACGAAAACGATCACGTACACGTCGCAGAAGAATCTTGATACGTTTATATGAGAACACAATGTTTGAATTATTCATCAAATCGGTAATGTCTCAGCGAAATGTTGCAAGTTCACAAATCCACAAATTGCGCGAGCAATTTTCTACAATTGCAACCAATGCACATTGTGATTCGTCGCGGCTTGTTACACATGTAGTATAACAAGCCCTCCCGTCGCGATGCCTAAAAACGTGGGCATTAAAGCCACCTGTTTCATCCTGTTGCCAAATGACATCACAGGAAAGAGCGTTGTGCTGGTAAATATAGACTGATTTTAGCGGCATTGTACAAAGTAGGTTAACGCGTTAGCACCAGGGTCGAGTTTCGCAAACTCTCGAATGAACAAAATTGTCGAAGGAGTCAAACTGAGCGCGAATTTGTCTTGGATCTGCTCCTTCTGTTGTATTTTTCAGGCCAGACAGATCAGTGCCGAGGATATCTTACGCTTGTAAAGAACCATTTCGTTCGTTATATTTATAATAGCGCATCCGATATGTGCTTGGCAGTGTGTCAAGGACCGCTTTACATTCTTTTGGCCCTGAAAATATTCCCCGAGACTTTACCGCTAGATATTGCCGCTAAGCTTCGAATGTTGATGCGAGATCTCCGTGACTTATGAATACTCACGTACCTCGGCTTTGAATAAAAATGTGAAATATGGTTAACGGCTTGTGTGCATTTAAACGGAAAATATAACGAAGTCAACATTATCGGTACGTGAGGGAAGAGAAGAAATTGCCCGACGAGATGAATGAATGTGTATGCGTGAGAAATATACATTATACCCAGAGAAACGAGTAAAGTTATCGCCCTGATGATACCGCATGGGGACAAACTCCCCCTTCATTCACTCGTGATTTCAGAGTTATTTATATAACATTTATCGGAAGGGAGATTAACATTTCACTTACTCATTAGATTCATCCATACAACTTGATTCTCTCTCGAATAATATATCTATTTAAACTTGTTTAAATAAAGGCAAAAGTATCCTTCCCTCTCATAGCACTTCAATTTTCAGTATTAAATATCTTAATAACTAAAAGAAGAGAGTTTGAGATTTAAATTCTATAAAAATTACATTTATTTGAATTTAAAAGAAATGAAAAATTTTTATTATCTATTCGCAGCCCCAGTCATCAAATCGCACGAATAACGTCTCCTACTTAATCGGTTTCAACTCGAAAAGAAAGTCTCGTTTCAAGAAATATCTTTACATTTGCGATACAATCCTTCCATTATTTGTTGCATCCCTTATATCGTGTCGCGAGATAAATTAATAATATGACGAAAGAGAGAGAAAAAAGAAACGAGAAAGCAGAACAGAGAGAGAGAAAGAGAGAGAGAGGAAAGAAAGAGGATTCATCGCGATAGCGCGCAACATAAGATCGGTACGTCACATTGCGTGGTAACAACCTTTAGTTAAGACGATTTAATTAGAGTCGCGCGACTCCTCGTCGGTCGCGTCGCGTCTGTTATCGCGTCTCGCACACGGCGACGTCGGCGGTCGGCTGTTATTTATAGAGAGAAAGTTTCAAGCCGCGGTGAACATATCTACGGCCTCGTGCTGCTAAAAAAGACATAAAATTCGCAAACGTAATATCTGCGTACGTTCCAGACCACGCGATTCCGATTGCGAATCGCCGAAATGGGTAAATAGCAAAATGGAGAACGTTTGAGCTTTTGCAGCCACCCTCGAGGAAGCTCGTTGCACTTGTCGGTTAATAATAGCTCCCGCGAGCGTGGTACTATTCCGTCTGCATGCAAAGAGAAAGCATAAACAGATGACAAGTGTATCTCTTAGAAGCGAAGGCATGGTAAATCTAGAAAATGGTAACTTTCAGCTTTACATTGTTGAGTGGGAATTATATAATATATCTTTTCCTCTTAAATTTATATTAAAAAATATAAATAGCATAGCAAAGATTGCTTTTAAATTGTGGAACTTCCATCCAAGTATCATTAAAGAAAAGTCATTGTACAAAAAAAATAAAAGAAAATAAACATATGTCTTATTAATGAATTAAATAAAAACTTTATTTATTTGCCAAGTTGTATTAGCTAATGTTTTACTACAAATTGTTATTTTTATTATAATCGATTGTTCAAGATTTTTTTAAAATTATTTTATTTATCACGATTTTTCATAGAAATTATTTTCGATATTTGTTAGATTTGACTCTTATAATGTTTTCGCAGACAGTGCTTCATTAAATTCAGATATGTATTATAATCCTTTAAAAAAAGAATATGTAAATGTTGCTGATGTTGTTGCGATGTCTGTTGCATTGAACATTCGAGTATAATCTGTTGATATATGACTACAGATTCTACAATCTTGGCATTTATCAACCAGCAGAACCGAACGAGTCTCTGGGTCTCGCTTACTCTTTTTATTTTACGTCGCATGCAAGGACTAGCCCATAATAATATGCGTCGTTTCAAGCACACACAAGAAGCGAAGGAATGAGCGTATATTTGAGTAGGACTTCGGTTTAAGACGAAGTTATTGCAATGTGTGAAAATTGCTGGCCAAATATGTGAAACGCGCTAAAAAATTCGATACGTTCGCTCGATTAAAAACTACTATTTCAGTACAATTATAAAATATAAACAAAAACGAAATTTTTTACATATCTATTTAGTGTCCATCTATTTAAAGTGAGATAAACATAAAGTTGTCACAAGTCAATCAAATTTCAATAAAATAAAGCAAAAATACTGTTAGACATTTTTCTTCGGTGGAAATAAAATTATTATCTGATGTATAAAAATTATAAAAAGAATAATTGTAAAAAGATATTTCACAATCGTCAATTGTCAAAAGACATTTTCACACAATAATTACTTAAAATATGCAAATCAATTTACGTAGCAATTTATCACATAAGCCGCTTTTTCCTCCCCGTCCGTCATGAAAATAAGCTTTATTAAACTTGGTAAGATATTTTTACGCCAAGAAAAGATAAGGGCAAAATCAGGGCTTACCGTACAGATTGCGTTATCCGAGGAGTTCGACGTTGCGTCCGCTCCGCTGTTCGCTATCACCCCCCGATTGTTTTTCTCCCGCACGCGCGCTCTTGTTTCCCTCATTCTCAATTCTGATCGTCGTGCAGTTTCTCCCCTCTCATCGTTTCCTCAATTCTAAGATGACTCGCGTTCCATAAGATGCCTACGGCTTATGGTCCCATTTGTGTGATCTCTCGTCTTGGCGAAATTGCGGTGAAGAGACTGGAGTAGTTTGTACAGCTTGATCCGTATCGAGACGAAGGAGCATAGCCTCCTCGCCGGTGGATTCACCAGTAGGGCGCGTCATTGGCCAGGTGTTGCCAGGACGCGAATTCGCTCCAGGTGCGCATGCTGAGTCTGGTGATCTCCGTATTGCGCGGCACCGCGCTGCCGTTCCCGCTGTTACCGGAAATCCCATCGCATGTCGTTGTCTGGACGTTGTCGCACCATTTGGCTGGTACCCGGGGCTGAAGCGTATGACGTGTCTCAATCCTTTAGCATATGCTTGCATTGAAAAATATCTCTTGGGGTTCTTTTGAAATTCATTTAATTTCGACTTACATAATGAAGAAAAAAAAATTTTTTTTTTACCAGATATATTTAATCTCGATTTTTTTTTAAATGACAAAAAAAATCTTTTTTTGTTTTTTTAGTCATTTCATCAATAGCTTTGAAAAGCAATAAACCGTGACTGGACCGACGCTACTGGTAAATATTTGATAAAGATACCGAAGATCCTTTGGTATATATGTTCGTAAGTAAAATCACGTAATAATTTTTATGAAGTATGCCAATTTGTCAGTCTATGGAACCTCGTGTATCATTACTAGAATTCCAAATAGAAGTGATATCACGGATACTGTCAATATATGTTCGGCAAATATTAGAAAATTTTCTCTGTGTATTTGAGAGAAATTATGTATATATATATATATATATATATATATATATATAAATTAAATTAAAATTAATTTAAATTAAATTCAAGAGAACCTTTCGTAAATTATAATTTCCAAAAGAACAAATGATATGTTAACAAGATAAAAAAACCTACCTCTTGCTTCTTACGAATCACATAATTTTTGCTCTCGTTATTATCCCAGAATTCTTTGCCGTCGGTGTGGTATCGTACGCAGAATTCGATAACGTCCGACGCCACTGGCAGAGTGAGCCGGAATCGGAAAGTGTCGTAGAGTATGAGGGAAGCCGGTGATCCTCGTTGTTCCACATAAGTGCAGTGCACATCCTCGTGAGTGGACCAGGAGTCGTTGCTTGCTCTCACAATGACCTCTTTGTCGTAGGCCAGATTCCGGACCTTTACCGTACCTACCAGGCATTGCTCGGATTCGCGCACAATCACGTTCTCCAGGCTAACGTTATCCTGATCGAGCTTATGTCGAAAGGCAAGATAATCACTTGCCGGTTGCGGGAAGGTCACTTGCCACAGCGGCGTGGAGTTCTGCGTCGCATCCTGATTCTGATCCTTGGACGAACCGAGCAGACCTCCGGTCAGGCCAGCCACGTAGGCCGTACTCCACAGTGGAGGCACGTGGCTTGGTTCTGACATTACGCGAATCTGTACGAAAGATTGGACGAAATATTGAAAGATAGAAAAAAATAATAGGGTACAAATTGTTGGACGCAACTGTTTCCATTGGATATGATAATAATTCCAAATGACTCAGACTCGAATTTACTTTCCCTTTCTCTCTCTCTCTCTTTCTCTCTTTATTCTCGAAATTATAATTTAAACTTATAATTGAAAACATTCTTTCTCATGCAAATACGAACAAATTATATGAAAAGAAATTACTTGTTCGTAACCGAGCAAGTTTATTATTAATAATAACAATAACAATTTGTGTGTGCTATATTAACAAGGAATGAAATAATGCCACGTGGAATAGCTATATAGAATAACCAACACAGTAGTTTCTATAATACTATCCTTTCGCAAATCTATAATTAATGTACATTAATTAGCAAGAATTTTCGCGCCGTAAAAATATAATGTGAGATAAGACTTTAAACTTTAAACAAATGTAGATAATATATTCTGATATAATATTGTAGGTTATAGCGTACCTTAGATTTACGAAGCCTGTTCAATTTGATACGTGATAGGTCTTTTATCAATTTCTCTGATATCATATTGATAAAATATATCAAAAAATGTAAATAGCTAATAAAATGCTTGCAAATAAAAAGATTCTACTTTTGAAAAAGATACACACGTATCTGGTATGCTTTCGAAATATCAATTTGCACTTTTTAGAATCGAACAAAAAACTGGCAGTACAAGAGCAAGAAAGGCTGGCCTAAAGCGATTAAGTACAAACTATTAGTACGCAGGTAGAAATTCCTTTTGACGCGTAGCCAATCAAAAAACAGAAATTTCTTATCTGCTAGTCTCGAATTTAATACTTAAACCTTTTAAATGAATTATAGAAAAATTATTAAAAGTTTATATATATGTTCACCAGATAAATATAACGAATCGGTTATTTAGATTAAATAATAAATAATAAATTCGGAATTGAAATATTTTAAGAGCAACCAATACCAAAAAAAAACTCTTTAATATCAAATTCCAGTAAAGAAGTAACTAATTTTTATAAAATATAATTTATTTCTATAGCCATGTTCGCATGAGAATGTTCTCAATTATTTTTTAAATTTATTTCGCGAGTAATATATTAATTCGAAATTTGGACATTTGAGGAAGAACATTCAATTCAAGAAACATTTTTTATATCAATTAAAGCTTTAAAGTTGCTGCATTATATTAGTGTGTAGTGAATTGAATATTAAGTAATAAATTCGTCCACAAAGTTTAATTTTGACAATAACTGCACGGTTACTATTAAATATTTTGGCATAGTAAGACGGATTAAATAAAGTGATTCTTGGCACTTGCTTTTGACTTAAATCCAATTTACATTTTTTATTAATATACATGTAACACAGTTTAAATGATCAAAAAGCTGGCGGATACCAGCATAATACCATACCATGATTTATGTGGTTCCTAAGATAAGATATTAGCGCATTACTTCACGAAAAGTACAACAGTGATTCATGATACAAGATGAACACACACACGCACACACAGGTTTATTCATTAAAGAAGTTTATGTATTCTCTTTTCTTTGCTTCTTGGAAACGAGTCACCAGGTGCTGCGAAACACATATGCGAATGATAAAATCGAATCTGTTGCATAAGAAGATCGATTTCGCCGTATAATTAATTTAAATAACAATTCTAGTGTAAATACCTGTGTGAGGGGACGACCGCGATCGTCGGCGAACACCACCCGTTTCTTCTGTTTGCCATTGCCATCGTTTCGCAAACTGTCCAGGGGCAAAGATCCTGAAGAGAGGCATGGTCTGATTCTGGGGGGCACCTTTCTGCTAGTAATCGTGGGCGCCGTGACTACTAGGGGACTGTACAGTAAAGAACTGTACACCGGAGGGCTGTGCCCCAGAATCAGTTCGGCCGGCATTGCTATGGAACACATTTAGATCTGAAAAGAAAAAAAGAAACGCTGTTAAAAAATAATGGCAATGATCTAAGTGATTGATTTTATGAATTTTTCAGTTTTCACGCGCATCATATAAAAGTCATGGAAATTTCAAAGAACTGAGGGAAATTTCTCTCATATATTTTAAAATTAGATATTTTCGAATTATTACATAGCAAAGAGTTATACATACATATATGAATTATAAAAATACTATATTAAAAAAATTAGACTTTATATAATTTTATGTTCTCTGTATTATTTTATATAATTTCTTCTATATTTTTTGAAACATCTTATGATGAAATAATAATCGACGATATATTTTCTTTTGCACACTTTCTAATTATTCTATTACAGTTAGAATTAAGAAATGATAGAAGTAGTCGCTAAATATTATTCGTGACAAATCGAACGAAACTGGAATTATACTGCTCTTAAAGTAACTCTGGCGTCTGAAGTTTATTGGCGCCAAGATCCTGTTAATATTAATTTCTCCACGTCGTCGTGGGCGAAATCGTGTGTCCCGCTACGATATAACGTTAGAAAGAAAACTGTGAGGATTGTTGCTCCTCGACTGCCAGAGATTTCGTCAATCATTCGGATCACTCCTAGATCACGTGGATATAGTCTTAAAACTATTTGATTGTTATATCGATCGAATGTGCCAATTAGTTGTCGATGAGACAGATATTTATACATTCATCGATTTGCTAATCGCATTTTCCTTTACGATAATAAAGACACAGTCGCCAAGAACTTTTATATATTAACAGTTTAAAGTTTAAATTACGCATAATTTGTGTATTAACATATTTTGCTCAATTATCAATTATTATCTTTATATATTGCATCAAATTGCGATATCGTCAATCTCATTTACAAATGTGCATTAAAATACGTTGTAAAATAATTTATCTCATGTCGCGCATGTCGCACATTTTTCTTTTAAGATACGATGCGATAGCCTGACTATAAATTGAGCCAGAAATAAGTAATTGAAAGCTATCGTAATTGAACAATATATAAATAAGATTTATTATATATCTTATTAATGCGAGCTTTAGATAAAATGGGACGTGATAAGATGTAATATTTCCTCTTTAGCAAAAATTTGGTGAAAACCACTATTTATCATAATTATTGCAATTATTAACGATTCTCTTCAAATATATAAGTTTATCGATCTTAAAGACAATAGATGATAGAGAAATAACACAATGTGAGGTAAAAACTATCTTACAATTATGAGTTAAAATTTTGAACATATATCTTTTATAATTTCTTAAATGGATCACATTTATCCTTTTAATTATATTACAAAGAGAAGTTTATGCATACGGCGAAATAAAACTATTATAAGCCTCTCTCTTTGTAATATAATTAAAAAAATTAATGTGATCCACTTAAGATAGTCGCAATCTGCGCAATTTTTTGCAATTTATAATTCTGCATACATTTAAATCTAATCAAGGTTAAAAAAAGAGTTAATTATGCTAGAGCTAGAATATTATATCTCGCAATACACGCGTCTGCCGTTCTACGCACAATTTTGTCGTTGATATACTTTTTTGCGTACGACACGACGGCCGCGTGTACTCGCCGTAGAATACACGTGTAATCATGTTACTCGCGGAGTAGAATTACGAGTTTCGAGCGCGGCGAACCGGCGATCCTCGCGCGCTGTCGCTCTTCCTTTTCTGAAGACCGGTTCCGCGGGCGAACCGGGCTCGAGATGAGACACGTATATGTACCACGGTTTGTATGTACCAGACCGGAACCAAACGGCAGAGTGTCCGCGCCGTTTAAGAATCGGCGGACCATGAATAGCGCGGACAGTTCAGGTATCAGCGCAAAGTCACCTAAATTGCACTTGCGTGCGTATCTTTGCGCCGAGAGAACGCATATCGATTACAATAGGAGATGCCTCAAAAGTTGCACGGTTCTGTCCTGGACCAGGAATATAAACCGGATAATATCGAAAAGTTTGATTTCCCGTGTTATAGACCTGGAATATAATGTAACTGATGCTCATCGTTAATGAACAGATAATAGATGTATTATCAGTTTGCGAATCTCACTTGCAAAAGCGGAACCAAATGCGCTATTACTGAACATTCGGAGAGAAACTCATTTCTCTCGGAAAAGCACGAAGGAAGCAGTACCGTCAGATTACCTGTTATAAAAAATCAATCGAGATAAGAGCTACAAAGCTAGCCTAGGATATCGGTTTACCATGACTGAAGCGATTAAACGAGACTTAATTCGATGATCGGTATATGTATTTGATGGTCATTTTTTGTCTGCTCATTAAATTAAATACATTTAGATATAAATATTTATCACGACGCGTAATTATTTTTATTATTATGATTTAATAACAATTTGTAACAAGAAACTGGTATAATTAATGTAATAAACATTAAGCAATGTAAGTAACAGAAATCTTGTTATTTCAGGTCGGGAAAACAGGGCTGTAATTAAGTTATGATTGGAACAACTAGATTAAATATATCTAGAAAATAAAAGGATTCTCTGAGACAAATATTTACAAGAATAAAGAATTAAAATTGAATTATAGAGGATTTAAAATATTAATAATTGCGATAATAACTTTTACGGGGGGTGCGGGGTATGAGAGAATTGTATAGAGAAAACTTATTATAAAAAACATAAATACTATATACTGTTTACGAAATCGTTTGTCATATAAGTATATATGTATATAAGTAAGAGTCGAGATTATATATCACACAATATTATCATGCATTTTGCTCCATCTATCAATGATGTAGCAAGGATAGATTGCTTGGTCTAACAAATCACACAAAAAATCTTATCATTTCTTACTATAAGTCATATTATTATTTTCGTGTAATTTTCCGAAGTTGAAATATGCGCGATGCATCAACAATATATATCATCAAATCGTTGAATAATACAATACGATAAGAGAGTGATTCATCCATTTTCGTTATTAATCGATAACTATCCATTATATGAATAATATAATATATATATATATATATATACTAAACAAAAAAATAAAATTTGATAAAATTTGATTTGGTAATAGCTATATAATTAGTCATTTTTATTTATGTATGAAAGAGCAATATTAAAAAATGATGATATCTATTTAATATAATATTTTTATGATCAGTAATCACACACACACAAAATTATAATTATTTTCGCGTAATAAAATATTAATAAATTGATGCACGTTACCGGGAAGAAATTAGATTAAAATTTTATCTCATATTAGCCAAAATTATTGTAACTTCGCTTTAAATAGCAAGACTTTTATGTAATTCCATCGAACAATAATCGATAATCCAGATTCATCAACAATGCCTTCATCTTGTCAATGCTTTCATTATCGCGTTTGCAAGCAATAAATCTTCGACATGCTTCGTTGCACGTCTATTCATCGATTTGATGACACGCGGCAAGCGTGTTGCATTTTCCTCCTGAGACTCATCGTTGCGTATTCGAGCGTGATATATTGGGCCGTGATATTTTTATCGTTCCCGAAGAGACCGCGGAATGAACAGACTTTAACTCACGGTCTTAATTCGCGATTCGACATGCCTCGTTACATCTCTATTTACGGCGCGTTGCACTTTATCGAGATGCATCGTCACGTGTTCGAAGTGATTTTCTTTTCTTCCACGCACAGAAAGATGAAAAGAAGAAATTTTTCATCCAGCTAATGATCAGATTGAATTATCATCCATTAATTTCGTAAATAATTAGGTAAACGTTATATAATAAACATTTTGAATAATAATATGAAATTTTGTTAAAGATATTCATTACTGCATTTGGAATATTTTTTCATGGATATTTATAACATAATGCATCTGGTGTAATCCCAGACATTTAATTACAAATATAAAAAATGAAGAGACAAATTAAATATTTAAAAAAAAAACTTTTAGATATTCTTTTCTTTTCCGAATAAATTCCGAGGTTATTCCAGCATTATTCAAATAATTTTGAAATTTGCATTGAAATAAAAATTGATGACACCAATGACGCAATTTTTTCCGCTTTTTATAGAAGCAACAGAATGGGATAGATATGTCACCAGTAGGAATTTATCGTTTGGCCTTTTCTGTTTATACGAGTGGGGTCGGGTCATGTGGAGGAGCACGCGACATGATTGCAGCGAGTGTCAGATATGTACAAGTTCGATAGGCGATCAAACGCATTTGTGACGATGCATTTTTCTTCGCTTCGATTAATGTATATACTGATGATATTATATCTTTGTAAAATTTATAATTTTTATAATTTTATAACTTTTATAATTTTAATAAGTTTTTTATTTAAAATTAATATTTACCCCCGTTTCTAAATGTAATTTTCGCCATCGACAAAATAAATAATTATGTTGACGATCATGTGCTAAAGTTTATAGCAATGATATAATTCATGATAATGATATAGTTCATACACACTAATTTATATGAAGAATGCGATATCCTCTTTTATCTTGAAAAATATAGTTCATTATTTTTGCACACTCTAAAGATAAAACGATCACTCTATCTAATGTAATTATTTATTAGTAATTTTGCAAGTTAATGACAAATATATTAGATAATATTTACATTTAACATTTTCTGAGTCATTTTACGCTTTCGCTTTATTTAATGCATTAGACATTACATTTCTGTTTTTCTCATTTCTTCATACTTCGATTTCATCCTTGAAATAACTTTATGTGATCTGAGATATTTTTATACTTAATTATTAGATTGGAGAATTCACACATTTTGTATTCTTACATATTGCAATATTTCTTCAATATAGGTACACTTTTTATATAAAAGTATAAAAAGTAAATATTGCAAAACGTGATATGTCTGTAATCTTGCAAATTTCATATTTCGCAAAAAGAATTCGAAACTATTCTGGTGCTTCATGAGAAAGCATCTGTGGCACTTAAATAAAGCGCGCCGTAAAATTTCAATTATACATGGCGGCTCCTTTTCTTTCGTCAAGAATCGAGCACTATCCGGTCTCGTGACTTGTTGTGGAAAATTGCGCAGTCGTCAAACTATTTCGGATATACTCGTGGTCAAATTTAGAAAAGGCCCATCCTCTTGCGCTTCATGTCGCGAAACACATCACGGCCTTGGACCGAGTCCAATTGTCCACGCTCTAAACTCTAAGGTAAATGTAAACTCGCGCGTATCATCAAAGAGCGGAAAAGCGAGTCTCAGCCTAATTGCGAATTGCTTGAAATAGGAAACCTTAACCCCGCGTCTTATGATACTTGCGCTGGTTCACAAATAACAAACTCTAATAAGAAGCAAATGTGATTTAAAGAATAACAATTATAATTTAACATAACGAGAAATTGAGCCAAAACCCATCTAGATTTCTAGTTGTATTCTCCTAAGAAGAGAAAATTCGACGATATTCTTCTATTTTTACAATACATTTTATGTAGAGACTATACTAAATTTTTCAGCTTACATTTTATGTAGTATAACTTATGTGTTTATTAGGCGCAAAGTGAGCACGCAAATTACCGAGCATGAAACATCTGCATTGATAAAATTATGGAGCATATGCTTTATGCTCTTTCTATTTATACACATACAGACACATAAAAAAGAATGGTCACTTTTGATATTTTTATAATCTTGCAATTTAATGTATAGGAAAAATACAGTACTAGGTTTCTATGTCAATGACCTTATCAATTAAGAAAGTAGAGCCACGTGTGGAATGGAGAGTATATCTTTTAAACGAGTTTTTTATCCGAGACAATATGCGATGAATGAAATCTGTCTCATAAATCTGTCTCATAAATCTAACTATATGATTTGAAACATACTATTTATATGTTCATCTCATTGGATAGATCATCACTCATCGCTCGGAACGAGTGGAAGACGTGTTAAATATTTGACTGGGCCATCAGATTCAAAAGACAAAAAATGCACATTTAAGAATGAATTACGCAATACAATTATAAAAATCAAAATATTACGTATGCAACTTACAATCGCGATAAAATATTAATTTTAAGTAAAAGCCTATATGCTGATCGTATAGAATTTTTATAATTGCAAATATCAAACAAATATTTAATATAATTGTCCGTTTGATATTTGTGAAAAAATTCAAATTTGTTGTATATAATCAATAATTAATAATTAAAAATAAACTTGAAAAAATTTAAGAAACGAGAAAGTTATAATCTAAAGTTTTATAAAAATAAATTTTGAAATACTGCAACAACTTAGACTATTATCTATTAATTAGTTTTATTGATTTTATTTCGAATCTTTCTTCTAATAGTTTTAATTCTTACATAATTTTCAATCTATTTTTGAAATTACACAATCTTTCATAAATTTAAATATTTGTTAAGTAAAATATAATAAATTTATAAATTCAGTTGCTGATACACTTTTATATGTTACATATCATAATATAAAATAAAATAAAATGAATAAATGAATTTATATACCATATAATCTCAAGTCACCCAGAAAAATCGAAAGAAAGTCGTAAAAATGTCAATTATCATTATCAAATGTGCACAACGACAGATTATTTAACTGAGAAAATATTATGAAGTAACACAGCATCTATGCAGCAGATATCCCAGTTTTGTGAAAACAATTGTCGTTATCAGTCCTCAGAATTTTACTATATCAAAAGATGATAAGCTAGGTGGGATTAGTATGATAGATAATAAAAGCGAGTAAAAAAGATGTCAAATACTGCGTACATTAAAAAGAAATTTCTTTGAAACAATGCCTAATTTCCAATTTAATTCATCTCATTTCTATTACGTTAGCCATCGTAATTGATAATTGACCATATCAATAGTATAACTGCATCCAATTACTTAATGATAACTGTTTCATCTTCTCCTCATAAAAATCTTGAATTTTCATTTCTGTTACGATAAAATTGTACACTTATTCAAGTAATAAAAATATGTAAAAAGTAAAAAAATAGAAAGAAACAGTAGAATTATTATACAATAATTGCCATTACTATTATCTACACATACATTTAAAGAATTTCAAATAAATTATGATGTAAATTACTATCGTAGGATATAAAATTGTTTTATTCCACTGTATTATGATTTGCCGACAACCTGACAAATATTCGAATCAAATTTAATCGTGTATACGAAAACATATGTTGCTATCGGTTTCGACAGTTTTACCGGTATAGCGTGACTTTTGTTTGTCGCTCCGTAACGTGCGATATTGCCTGATACAACATTTAATCGGAGTCACCTTGCAGCTCAAGACACATATTTTTTATCGTTGAGGAAAAGAGAGCGAAAGAGGACGCGTCCGATTTGATTGCGTTAAAAATGAACTTGCGAGCGATCGAGGTGGCGAATGACGTTTTCAATGACGTCGATCGGAGTTGTCTCGAAACTGACAGCGCGAGGAGGGTGAAATCGTACACGTGAGTGCGGACGACCGCGCGAATCACCCCGATTTCGCTTCTCATGAATACGACATTCCGCAAATAGCACGATGCTCCTATTCTGTCGCATGAATCAGTTGGCAAAAATAAAGACAGAATGATGATCGTGAATGGAAACAGTTGTCGTTTTGTCGAATGTGTTATAGATTCCACGAAACTCTAACAAACAATTCTGATCTCCTCACTCTACAAAATATTTGCAGAAAATAAACGAACAAAAGATATTTTGCATAAAATCAAATGAAGTTTAGCTTTAAGCATAACTAAAAATTTCAGATATATAATGTTTAGGTAGAGAAATTTGTTATAATTTATACAAAAATAGTATCATATAAATAGAAAATTTTCATTTAAAAGTAATAATTTATTGGTAAATGTATATTATATTTCTTTAATGATTAAGTAATTTCTGATAATTAATTTCATGAACAAGATTAAATTTAGAAGATAAATAATTGATAGAATTGCTTAATTAATTACGTTCTTTTTGTTCGAATAAACACTTTATTGATACTGTATCTAGTATCGCATTCTAATTATAACTGTTGATCCGGACGTGAAATATAAAAGAATTGGCTTTATCAAGAAGAGACAAATGACACCGAAATCTTTGTGTATGCCTGACCTACGATAATCTCGATATCATATTACTCGGTCTGTGCATCAAAGTGACCAGAAGAATGTAAACGATGTACATGAGAATGTAAATATTATACCGACTAACCTTGAACTGCTGCTCTTTGCCATTTTGTCAGGCACGCATACATTACTGTTACTTAAAAAAAAAAAAACTTGCTTTTTTAAAACAACGCATTCCAAACAAAGAAATTCTTATAATAAATTGAATTTTAAGATCTATGAAATAACATAGATCTTTCAATCAAAATTTTATAACAAATTTGCGTGCAAAAAAATATCTGCAATAATTTCAAATAATTCTAAAAGCGTAAATCAATGAGAGTAAACCAATTGTCATCTTTCTAGCAAGAAAAATTAGATTTACATTAGGTAGAGAAGATCATTTTGCTATTAATAAGATATTTTAAAAACATGAAAAACCCCTATATATTTCCATCGCATTGATGCTAAGAAAGTGAAGAATATCAATATTTGTCACAAATTTTTATCTAAAGTTATGATATGTGTTATGTTTGCTCATTACATTCATTACTTTCGTTACTCTTTTTTTTTTATGAATCGATGAGTAACGATTAATATACTTAGTAAGTCATAATAAATTTTGATTACAACGATAATTTGTTCAAATTTAAATTTACATTGTGCAAGTGTACAGTTATTCGCAAAACGTAAAGGCTTTAAACGTAAAAAGGTAACCGATTATCATAAAAATGATAATGAACTGAGGAAAAGAGACATTCCTCAACCGGTTTTACCTTTTCACATGCATGTCACAAGAGAAACGAACATAAATCGAATCCAGTCGAAAGCGGAAGAACCGGTCGACGGAATTTGAATACCTTTATTTCAATTCAGGTCCCGCGATTAGACTACGAGTACGTGATATAAAATGTAGTTTGGAAATTATTTGGGGACTTGTATTCTAATTCGTCTGTTCCTTAATGCTACGCTTTATGATCATTGCCTATCGAAATTTTAAATAATTAAAGTAATTAAAGATGATATAATTATTAGTCAAGCATTTAAAACAGTTTTAATTTATCTCCTTGATTAAATAATTATTCATAAATGTATCCTAATTACTGAAAATAAATTTACTTTCTTTGCTACGATTAATGACGAACTTAATTAAAATCTTTTTTAAAATATTGCTTATTCTCTATTTTTTATTTTAGATATTTCCATTTGCTTTCGGTCCAAAATAGAAAGAATTTTCTATAAAATCGCATCTGCTGCCTATAAAATTATATCTGCTACAAATACAAATCGAGAACGCGAGTTCTGTCCAACCATAAAAATTTGACAGAGTTATCTATAGAAATGTTTTTTTTATTACTGCTACATGTCGCCAGACATCCACGCGACGAGCACGTGAAAGAGCTCATGTGTATAAATGGCGTTCAATGAATCGTAGTTCCTATCTTCAGAATCAGACGATTCATATCCGATACTTTCAGCACAGAGCATTTTTTTTTTGTATTTTTTTCTTTTTTACTCACAATCAGACGAAGGCGCCGCTGAGGTCGAATCTTCTCGGCCTTATCGCCTCCGTATTTCTGGTTCGAAGCAGTAATGATAACCGATATTTATCCTCGGTTTTCTCTCTTTGTCTCTCTCTCTCTCTCTCTCCGACAATTAGCTCTAATGCCCTCGTCGATCGCGGAATCTTACCGAACAAAGTTTAATCGTGCCGAAACTATGCACACACGCGATGTCAAAGCAGGAAATAAAAAATTTTAAATATCTATTTCTAAATATATGAAAAAATTAGAAGATGCCAAATACTTATTTCCATATTTGATTGTTTGATATTTGCTAATATAACGTTAATTAAAATGAAAATCTCTTTCCTGACGTAAAAAAGAATGATATACTGATTTAAGAACTATAGACCATTTTAATTTACTCATTTCAATAATAAAAAGAATAAATGTTAAAATTTAGAAGCAAATAAATTATTTCTTAATAGTTCTTGATACAAAAAATGCTTGTTATTATATAATCATCATATCATCTTATAATCCTTTGCAAATTATCTTCCAAGTATCGAAAGAAATACACTTTGTTATACTTAATTAACTATGGCGCCTTACTTTTTTTCGTGATATCTGATGTAATACCATTCGAGAATCACGTGGCTCCAAATTTACTTTTTCTTTTAAGCGCTACGACGTGAGAGATCAGTAGACAAAATCGAAAGACTGATAAGAGGTATCGTAAATTTTTTATTGGATGTCATGTTCAAATTTTCCTTCCTCATATGTAATTCCTTCCTAATAATGTAATTATTTATTGATAGTATTGCTATTCTCTCTATATTACATAAAA
The DNA here is from genome assembly GCF_003651465.1 of Formica exsecta. NCBI lineage: Eukaryota > Metazoa > Arthropoda > Insecta > Hymenoptera > Formicidae > Formica > Formica exsecta. The sequence continues at coordinate 228,549 of NW_021850162.1, forward strand.
AACAAAGTATACGTTTACATATCTAAAGATATTTAACGAAATATAAGACACATACTGATTTCTCAACGAATTTTCATATAGACTTATAAAACAATTCAGTTTACATCTTTATTAGAATAAAATTTAATTAATTATTTATGAGAATAATATCAACTTTTACCGATAATAAACATTCATAGAAAAGATATCGAGATTTTAATATGATCTGACAATACAAAATTGTATTCAGATTTACAATCAAAATTTTTTTTCACTATACATTCGAATATTCAGTCTTCGTGATCTTTTCTTTTCTTTACGGGAAATATTTTTTTGCGATAATCGGCAGACAAGCTTTCTCCGGAAGCGAGTGCTTCAACATGCACATATGTGGAACTACATGTGAACGAATAGGAATTATATATGAATGCCATGCTTCATATGCCAGTTCGATAGAATTTTGCGTGGGCGTGCGCGAGGGACGATTGACCGGAAAACATACAAGTTTTCCTGCGGGGGCACGAAAGCACGCGGTCACACACACACACGCATACGACGCGTGAATGTCGTCCGGAAAAGCGCTAAGCTGGTTTCGAGAAAATGTCTCATATATCATGGACATGGAGCATATTGGACGCACGTTTATGAATCTCTCAAGAGGTTCGATGCAAGAAATTTTCATTTTTGAAAATTGAAAATTTTATCAAGCTCAATTCATTGAGAACCAATTTTCTTTTCTTCTATTGCTCAATTAATTGATTGACAAAATTAAATTAGTGTTTATTAAAATTGATTTAATAAAATAACTGGGGCAAAGAATTTTTTGAGAGAACTGTTAGATCAATTACGCAAGGCTTGATTAATGTAGATACTAATTCACATGAAATGATATAATATATAACACGAGCGTGAATTACACAGGTTATCGTTTGCGGAAGTTATCTCGGATCTTGTTTGCAAACAAAGAATCCCCTTCGTGAAACAATAACACGTGTGGCGAACGCACGTACAGTTACTTTGACTCGTTGCGAAGAAATTCCGAATATGCGTGTAAATGATTATAGCCTGTTTAGCTAAAATTCACACGTTATCTTTTATCGTAATTATTTCTCGTTTTTATCACGCAATTTCATAATAAAATATATAACAAGCTATCCAATTAATGTCGCAATTACATCGGAATTTTTTTGCCACCTAACAAAAATATCGCATCGATAAACAAGGAGCAAGAGTTCAATTAAAGAGAACTCACAAAAAAATTTATTCTCGGTATTTTCCACTATTGGAAACATCCATGGTTCATAAGATCAGAACCTGATCTTATCTTCGTTTTACATTTTAATCTCACGCACGTTTTCGCAACACGTGCTTTCCTTTCTAAAATCAAGTTAAAACCTAACTTAAAAAAAAAAAAAAAAAAAAATTTTACAAAAAATTTTTTTTCTAGGAGTTTTTCATATAAAAATTTATATTTGTATAAATTAAACTTTCGCTATAATCCGAGTTATCTGTTCGCGTCACATTTGTTTCAAAATCTGAGTTTTATCTCATCCTCATTTTATGCCTAAATTCAATGTCATCTATACATTAGTCAGAATCAAACCATAGCATTGATAATAAAGTGTCAAGCATAACACAATCTTTATTTTGTAAACAGAATCTTTATTTTGTTGGATATAAATAAATCGTACTCTCGCATGTGTCAAATGTGAAATTCGCGACTACAAGTTATTCCCAGCCGCAAGGGAAACATCCAGGTTTATTGCAGATGTACGCATCATTTCAGAGCAGTGCGTGTGTAAATGGAGTACTGCACCGTCGCGTTCGCTCGTAACTGATACAATATGTTGGGATAAGTTGAATTTTTTGAATATTATAGAATTTTTTGACTACAGATATAAAAAATATACTTTACGCCAATTACTATAATTTATATTTTGAAATACATTGAGTAAATATAGAAGCTATGTGAATATATCTAACAATGAGCTTATTGAAAAATGATAATATCAGCTTCAGTAATTTTCATATACGCATACATTTGTAATATTACGATCTCTATGATATTCAAAGTAGACAATACAAAATTTCAGAAGCAAGAGTATCTCTCAAATATATATGGCAAAAACAAAAAATTATAATCGAAGAATCTATCTTATTGTTAGCTTTAAGAGTTATCAATTATTACAATACAATTTTATTGTATTATTGATTCATTTTTCAGTATTAACTGTATTTCCAAACATTCTTAATTTATTAAATTATATAACATTAATTATTAAAGAAATTGGAAAACCAATGTCATTGTGACATATAAGTGAAGATGTTTCAATACAAATATATTTTCTTTTTATATTAAAAGAAAATATCTTTTGGCATTTAGCATGTTCAAACTTCAACTGTCGCTGCGACACAGAAAACTTTCTAATCTAAATAAAATATACTCTCTCTCTCTTAACTCCATCCGTATTTTCTGTTATTTTATTGAACGGACTTTTTTATTTACGAACATGATAAAACGAAACGATGAATAAAAGAGCTTTCTTTCATTAAATATTAAACTCGAAATTAATCGTGTCTGTATCATTGGCGAATCGTTCGCATCGTAAGTGCTCGGAATAGAATCATTCTATCTCGCGAGATCTAGCATGCAAAGGATGTACATATTGCCCACGCGTGAGATGTTAATGAACCAATGAAGAGCGATAAAGAACAACGAGTTACTTACTGTTTCTCGCAGTAATGATAGATCCCTCCGACACAACGGGGAATGGATATAAGGAACCTTCGTGGACGTTTCCTTCGTTTCTTTACGTCAGTTCCCACCGACGTTTTTCTTTCTCACGAGATTGTCCCCTTTTTTGCTCTTTTTACTCCGCAACTTTGAGACCGGAAATCGAGTTGTCAGTTGTAGCTGCGTCTTTCTCTCCGGAAAAATAATCCGGAACTCGAGTATACCGCGATTATTGAATTTCGATCTTTATTAGGCGAACGATGTATAAAAGAAATCTATATATATATATACGTCGATCATGTATAAAGGATCGATAGAATTGTTGGACGGATCTCTCTCTCTCTCTCTCTCTTTCTCTCTTCCTCTCACATGTTAATAACCGCTGTGCAGCGCATCGCACGCGTGTCCGTCACCGACTCCGTCGCACACGACCGACAGCGGCCTTTATCTTAATCCGTCGCCATTCGATCGAACGTTCCTCGACCGATACACGAAAAGTCGCGAGATCGCGATATCATTCGAAAAGAGCGAGAGTTCAACCTCTGCCTCGCGGAATTCGGACGGCGCGCCGTCAATCGCGCGGTACTAATCTCTGTCTTCGACTACGTCCGACGCGCGTTTGAATTGAACGCAGGGCGCGAGCCGGCCGGCGGCGTGAACGCGCGCATGCGCGCCCACTGTCATGCGTGACATTCACGTGATCGCGGCGCCTTTACGAATCGAAGTGGCGCGCGAGTCACGTGCTTTTGGCATTCTTCGCGGTTTGCAGCCGACGGGTTGATTTTCTCGCGCTATAATATGTTGCAGCGGAGCGAGCACGATTTTAATATACCGGTTCTGTCTGCGGCGCCAGCCTTTTAACGTGTTCCATTTATTGCGAGAATATCTTTTCTCCCCTTCCCCTTTGAAAAATTGCCGTGTTACGCGGTATCGCGAATACGATACGCACGCGGCTCGGTGCAAGACGGTGTCTGGAGTCGACCTTGCGAACTCTCGCACGTGTAACTTACTTGACGTAACCGGCGTCAAATCTCCTTCGGCGGTCTGCCGACGCTGTTTATGTGGAATTTACCACGCATAAGCGAGAAGCGTTTGTCTATTAATAGTACGTCTGTAACATGAAATATGCATGTCGTGATAAACAGGTGTCGTTGACGTACCGGATTGAGCTGGATATAATGACAGTGCGCATATTGGTATTTTTAGTGTTAACAACCGAGTCGCGCGATTATCGCACTGCATAAAATTATCTTTCCATACCGTGAAACAATTTCGTGAGAAAATAAAAGTTATATTTGCATTGCGATTTAAATTTTCGTATGATAAAATGTACATCTCCTTCTTATACAGTAAAAATATACATAATGATATTTTATAATTAACAGGACGCAAGATAACGAATAAACAAGTGACAGAAAATAATATTACGATTTGCAGCATTGGGTTTTCTTTTTAATGAAATACGAGATAAAGAGTAAAAAGATATCGCGAAAGAGATTATTATTAAAGTGCCACTTAATGGCGCCAACGATCAGAATATGACGATTCATCAAACGATATAGCACGGTGCGTGAACATGCATTACATTAACATAATTTATAAAAGATTCGTCGCTGCGTGATTTTCCATTGAAGGAACGGCCGACGAGAACGTGACAGACGTCTGTAGATGTCTAATAGACTTTTTTTTTCTATCTGTATTCCTCACTGGGAGCGCACGAAACGAGAACAAACGATCGGTATTGGTCGTTGCAATTTAATTTTTGCAAATTTTTCCCATCCGAGGAATATATCAACAGAGTCGAACTTGTTTTTGCTTTCAATGATATCGAGGATATCGTCGAAAAAACGCGCGAAATGATACCCTTTACACAGTTTAAAGTTTAGACCTATATTATACTAGCAAAGTATACACAAAAATTTCTGTAGGTTGCTCTTAAGATATGTGCGTATTTAAGAATGTATTTACTGTTGCTGCACGTTAAAAGAACGTGCTACGTTGTGATCATGCAAATTGATCCCGATATTAAAGTATTCAGACATGATCATATGTTACATCGCGATTATAAATTATAATAACATACATTCTAGCATTAATTAGCAGAACGCATTCTGCGGCTAACCATTTTTAGTCTCATAAAATTCATTATTTCGTTACGGGGAAAAATAGATAAAATATCAATATTTATAGCGTTAATATCAAAGAGGAATTTTGCTCCGCGCACAAAAGTAATATAAAATAAATATATTATAAAATGTTACTCCTCTTTTATTCAATTAGGAAATACTTTGGTAAACAAAACTTTCAGACTAATAAAAATACAAAAAAAAGAAAAAAAAAGGATCATAGATAATAAAGTATCATAAGTAATTTATCTGCTATACAACGAAGCATATAATGTTATTGATTTTGTTATAACATCAATGTATATAACATGCATCTTCTCAGAATGTATTTCGAATATATCTTGCATCATACAAAAAGAGCTTTGAAATCGAAAAAATGCCGTGGATGATGTAACATAATATAGTTCATAAAGTAGATGACACTAACGGATGATTGAATGAAGAGAAGCGAGGGATACCCGCACAATATTATGGATTAAACTGTTTATCGAATGTAACTGTTTACTTATATAAATTAAATCTCACGATATAGCTATGCAACACGCGCTGAAAATATTTACGTTTTAATGAGTTTCATTGGATGATGCTTGTATACATCGAAGATATCGGTGCTCAGGCATCCTGTTAGTTGAGAGAGAAACAAGATTTTTGCAATTGGCTGATAAAGAAATTTACAAATATCGATGTTAATGCTAAAAGCGCGTATTATAATGGAGCACAACTTTAATAATTCTTGGGCAGATGATTTATGAGGGAAAGGAGAAATTGTTTGTATGTGCTTTTTTAATCCTAAAAACATCGCACAAGAGGATAAAATAAAGTACAGACAAAAACTCACGCGTTAACAATTAAAGAAAGTCATTGTTTTTCTTCATAAGTCTCTCGTTCTCTTACAAGTAGAACACAGTGGTAATATGTATGCACTTCATATATATAATTCTGGCCTATTACTGCATATCTGCTTTACATGAAAATATTGTACTATCGGCATTAAAGCAGATGCAGTAGCGCAGAGAAATCATTAGCTCTGTGTCCATGTTCTGTCACAGATAATCGGTAGCAGTTTACTTAAAATGAATTTGAAACTCCCATAAATACAAAGAGTCGCCCCATCACCTAGAGAATAATTGTTAAGACTATTGCAATTGCGATTGTGGTGTTCGTTTCTTGCTATATGCGGTCGTATTATTTTTATATATATTTGCGTAGTTGTTTCTCTTTTTAATTACAATGAAATAATTTTGTATGCAATATGTACCCTGAATAATTAAAGACGGCATTTCTAATGAGATCAGTATGTTCGATATTCAGCTTGCTTAGAAAAATTATTATTCCTTGAACGGCGTTATGCGTATCTTGAAGTAAAGCTAATTCGATTATTTAATAAATCGTTTTTCGATGTCATAATAATTTGCAGCTACGTATTATACCCGGCCCTGACAATGCGTACGAGTTTTGTTTTCAGAGTTACTTGCAGCGCGTAGATATCTTTTGATATCTTCTTTCCTCCAAAAACAAGTTGACATTAATAAAATAGCTATATTATCTTGGTAAAAAGAGGCTGTACAGTATTTGAAAAATCGCTATCGAATTATATAGGAACCCCATTGATTACATTTACGAAATATTAAAGAATAGAGATAATTATGAATTTTATATACAATACTTACGCTAAGACTATAAATGTTATATGCATTGTAAGTAAAGTCCGAAATGTAAAAGAGCATCTATATTAATAATTAAATAAACTTTATAATATAAAATAAAATAATAATAGTTTACAGATATATCTCTCTCGGTTGGATAGCTTCTTAAAATAAAAATACAAAAATTATTCATACCATGTAATATTAAAAAAATTTTTCAATATATATATATAGAAAAAAAAAACGAATTTATATTTGTACATATAAATATACATTTTATCATACACATATTGCAGACTTTACTTATAATGTATATATCAAATCGATTAATTTATATTATAGCTACTATATTATGTGTGAGACGACCAGTTAAATTACATTCTTTCTTCGATGATTTTATATACTTTCAAGATCAAATATTTTTTCCTATCCTTTTAATTTTTTCCACGCAAAACATGTGTCAATATAAATTAGGTTTCCCATATGTATACGAATACATTGCAATTTCTTTTAATACTGACTAACCTAGGAACACACTAATTGACACATCAAATCTGATGTAAGAAACGCACACTTGCAATCTATATCGATATATACATCATAATCAATATACATCTATCTCCGCTTGGACTGTGCTTAAATAATATCACGTTTAAATGCTATGAATAAGCTATTACAACGGCCATTTCCTTTTTTTAAGTAGTTTAGATATTATTTTGGAATAAAATATTCTATAAGTGCATATATTTCGGTCACACACATCAACACGCGCGCGCGCTCTGTTACTTTCGCACAGTTCCATTCTAATAAATTAAAAATGGAAGAACTGATGGAGTTAAATACGAAATAGCTCGCGCTTTTTATGTCCGCGACAATGCATTGCATGTCCTCGGTCTCTGACAGCAACAGAGGCTGCGCAATCTCGCCGCGGGACCCGGCTCTTTCGATCACCGTTCCTCGACGCCCTCGCTACCGCCGCCTTCCTGCTGGGGTCTCGCGATTTGATATGTAATAAGATATTCGGGATACGCTTGTTCGCCTCGATAGACAACGTATTCGGGAAATACCAAGCCACCCTGCGACGGCCTACCCATTACACTATGATGACCGGGAGGGGCGTGCGCCATTTTCATCGCCGAGAATTGTAAAAATGACTTACCGAGCGTAACTCTACACAGCAGTAAGTGTCTATGACAAATATAACAGCTTCTGTCCTTATGCGCGGGACATCCGGTACCACCACATATACCATAAACATATTGATTGCTTTTGCTGCTGTGCTCCGCGAAATATATACCAGCACCAAACATTCCGCCGATATACGCGTGCCGCTCGTCAAAGCCTTTTTGAACGATGGCGTTGATGAATGGACTTCCGTGAAACAACATTCTCTCATTCGCCTGTGATACTGTCGAACTGGAAGTACCCCTCGGTCCAGTACCAGGAGAAGCGGGAGCGGCTGCGCCGACTTCTTCAGCTACTTCCTGTCGTCTATGAGCATAACGCTCCCACAATTTGCGATTCTGAACTTTTTGTATCTAAAAAATATATAATACCTTTTTTAATTAAAAAAATTACTGATAAAAACATTATTAATTATTATTCTTGATATAGTTAAATAATAGTTATACGTACTCTAACTATATTATATCGAGAAAAGATACCGCCAGAGTGGCCGTTATCCCTGTGTTGCCTAATAGTACTTTGCATTTCTTCTTCAACAGCCAAGAATTCTTTGTCCTCCGCTAATAAATCCACTAATAATGTCCCGGGATTTATGGAAGGTTGCCAAAGAGAACCCGCTGCTGTGTTTAACAGCTTGTCCATGCCTTTAATTAATTTATGTCTGTAGCCATAAGCTGATACTCCAACTTGCTTCAAATCCTCATGACCCATTTCTGCTAGTATATCTAAAGTAATTTGCTCGCGTTCGAACAGCTCGAGTAAATGTTCCAAACCGAGGCTCTGCAGGAAACCAGCGACAGTCGTGATGGAACTGTTGTGTTCTTTACATAAGTCCTTGGACTCTTTCTCGGAGCATGGTTCGCTTGGCGGCATTGGACTTAGACACGATGTCGGACGAGCCAATGGTACGCATAAAGTCATAGCTGCTCCGGATGGCATGATAACTGTTTCTTGAGTGAGAGGCGGCGGTGGTGTAACGGGAACTAGGCAAAAGCGAAAAAAATATAAATAATAATAAGTATACATATATTCTCTCTCTCTCTCTCTCTCTCTCTCTCTCTCTCCCCTGCCAGCAATCGCTTGATGACTGGCGCGAATTGCGAGGAGGCAATATATTCGATGCGTGCATGCGAAGGTTCTTGGCCCTCGCTCACGCACCGTTAAACGTCAGCCTTAACCGAGCAGTGTTCGAGGTCGCGTGCAGTCGAATACACGCGGAACAAACGCAATTAATTCGATCGCCGATTCGCGCCGCTGACCCTCCGAAGCTTCGAAAATAAACAAACATTCGCCGTGGAACGAAGATGCCGGAAGCGTCGTCCGCGCGTTAAAAAAAAAA